>NC_083319.1:113319197-113378531 GCF_963455315.2 Globicephala melas | reverse complement strand
TATGTCAATTATATCTCAATAAAAAAGATACGAGAAGGAAATTAAATGTACACATCCATAAACATTATTATAAATCTTGCAGTAAAGAAATTGTTTAATCCAGTGTGTACCAAAGTTTTTGCCACAGGATGTATTTGTCGAGAAGCATCTCTTAAAAGCCTTCTTTTGATTCAGTTCCCATAAGACAAGTAGCATCCCGGCCGCACATTGGAGGAACTGCCGCCATGCAGGACAGTTCTCCTCATAGCCCTTCTGATTCTCAGGCGAGGAGGGATCATTTCTTAGACTTCTTCATTCCGCTGCAAGTACCGTCCACTGACGCTTCACCAAGAAAGAGTGTTTCTATCACTGCAGGAAAGTCATTGCGGACGTGACGAGTAAAGAATAACACAGCTGCGATGCTGTGTGGGCACCAGGTGGATACCTGGCGGGTTGCTGGCATCACTGTTGCGTGAGCGGACACCACAGCAGCCTTGAACGTTGGAGGATTCAAATTAGCACTTTGCCGGAAACGCACATCACTGCATGTCACGGACCTTGCAGGTGCCTTTTGAATAGTCTTTGGAAGGTAAATGCGGTAGCATTTTGGAATCACAGGCTAAAGGTGACAATTCAAGCAGCCCAATGACAGCCTGCGTAGAAACAGAGATTCTGCCACACAACTTTGTGAAAAATAGGAAACTTGGGAGAGGCAGATTTTTTTTGTTTTTTTGGCTGCACTGGGTCTTCACTGCGGTGTGCGGGTTTCTCTAGTTGTGGCGCAGGGAGTTAAGTTTCCCTGCTACATGTGGGGTCTTAGTTCCCGGACCAGGAATCGAACCTGCATCCCCTGCATTGGAAGGTGAATTCTTAACCACTGGACCACCAGGGAAGTCCCAGGAGAGGCAGAGTGAAACCTCGGAACCACAGGAGGGAAGAAGGTAGAAAGTGGATGCTGGCCAGGTGTCAGGACCCTGCTCCATCTGCTGGGCTCCTGCACCCAGGATGAGAGAGAGAGAGAGAGAGAGAGAGAGAGAGAGAGAGAGAGAGAGAGAGAGAGAGAGAGAGAGAGAGAGAGAGAGAGAGAGAGAGAGAGGGAGGGAGGGAGGGAGGGAGGGAGGGAGGGAGGGAGGGAGGGAGGGGGAGGGAGGGAAGCAAACTATACTTAATCTTGTTCTCTGGAAGGGACCTGATGAAGCATAGCTTGGACACTGGTTAAGTGCAGCAGGTTTCAAAAGGTCCCTCATAACCTTTTTATCCTAAGAATCAAGGTACACTTGGAGGCAACAAGAAGCCCTAGCACCAGAGAGAAGCCAGACGTGCTGATGGGGACTGACAGCCAGACAGGTCTCGGGGAACGGAACGCTCCATGCCATTCCATGTTCCCACTTGAAAACCACTCTTTAATTTTTCAGGAAATAGAAAAATAGTTAGAGGACACTCACAGGCTCACTCTCAATCTTAGTCTCTCAACCTTCTTTTTTTCCCAAAAGATTGGAATTTCTTCAACCACAAGAGATAGTTTAATGATGAATTTGGACTCTATGTATGTTTTCATAAATTGTAATTATTCAAAAGAAAAAGACACTGAAGAATTTAATAGGAAACAAGTGTCAGGTGGAGATGATTCTTTTGGTGTTTATAAAATAAAGAACCAGACACGTTAGTGTTTAATGCCCCCGGGCCTCTCGGGCGCCGTCAGACATATGTGCATCCATGTGGACTCCTGTGTGGGGTCTGCTCATGACTCATACATGGAGCCTGTCAAACACGAAACCAGAAAAACCCATTATTAACCCATGCTGTTCAGAGCATCTGACACATCCTGTTTCACCCACGGCATGTGATATTCTGCTTTATTCATACTCAGTGATCTCTCCTCTCTGTTAAAACTGTATCTAGTTAGGGAGTTTCCCTATTTCACTAGAAACAACTCCTTCTTAGACACGAACCCTGCTTCCACTGAATTCCTCCTTCCACTGAATTCCTCCTTTCAATGGCCTGTTCACCCCTTAGAGCATCAGTTCTCCCAGTGAGACCCCCAGACCGTCAGACACTTGAGCTGCGAATCCCTGTACCCGACACCCGCCAAGGAATCAGGCTCTGGGCTTTAACAAGCCGTACATATGATTCCGATACACGAAACCTGGAGAATCCGTGTCTTTGGAGGATCAGGAGTCCTAGTTCCCTCCCTGCTGCGCTGGTTCTAAGGGCTGTATGTGTCTGCTGTGTTCTCACAGAGTCTCTGTAAAGTTAGTAAAGAAACCATCTTCCTGGAGACAGCGGTATTGCACAGGTTCTTTGCAGCATCTTGATGAGAACAGCAGACTGCAAGACAGTCTGTTCTCTGCCAGTGAGGCCGTCTTCCAGGGGCCCCGGAACCGGGTCTTCATTTCCTCACTCAGTGGAGGCAACCTCCCAGGATGTGTGCAGGCTCCCCGGGATGCTGGATCTTGTCCCGAGAATCCCTCCCAACGTCATCAGCGGTGTCAACCCTCTCCAAGAACGTGCATTCAGGTCACGAAAACAATGTTCCATCACAAAATGAAATAAGTGGTAAGGAAGCACGCACTGGAACAGCACGGGTGGATTTCCAACTGAAGACGGGGCCTGGGGCACACGTGCTTTTAGCCCCGCTATGTCCCCAGACAGCAGGGCATCGAGGTAGAGGGAAAGGAGAGGAGACACACGTACAGCTACACAGCAGTGGAAGTTGCTAACAAAGCTGGATTTGGGCGGAATGGGGAAAACTGAAATACAACCCAATTTCCATGACAGGCCCCCAGAACGACCCTAGAATTTAGAGTATTTGGTACTTGGGGAAGTCGAGGTTGACGGCAGAGCTTAAAAGAGCAGGACTGGTTGAAAATATGTTTTGGAAGGAATCGGATTCTCTGACCCCCTCAGACAGGTGGCACAGGAGACTGAGTGGGGGAACAAGGGTCACGAAAGATGTGAGGACAGCATCTAACATGATAAGGACTGAAAATAAGGCAGCCTGGAGAAACAGAGTACACAGAAAAAGAGCTTCTACTATCAATGGGGTCAGAGAAATAGCTGAAAACACTGTCTCCAGGAAACAAGCACAGTATGCATGAAGACTCTTCACAAAATGAAAAGGAACCCTTGGAAATTAAAAATAAGTAGCTAAAATTAAAAACTCAAGTGTAGTTGAAGATACGACTGGGGAACTCTCCCAGAAAGTAGTCAGGGAAAAAAAAAGAGAGAGATTGAAAGTGTCCACCAATGGATGAAAAAAGACTCACAGCACAGAAAGCACACCAGAATAAACTGCTGTAACACCAGGGGCACAGAGAAGGGCCTGAGAACTTCCAGAGGGAACTAAGCACACCAAAAAAAGAAAGAAAAAGAGGTTTTATTTAAAACTTCCAAATAGCAACACGGGAAGACTTAAGACAGTGGAGCAATTCCTTCAAAATTCTGAGGGAAAATGATTTCTAATCTAGCATTCTATATGCCGCCAATTTAGTAAAGAGGAGGAACGGAAGACATTTTCAAACAATGAAGGTCTCAGAAATGTTATCCCCCCCGTACTTTTTCTCAGGAAGTTGCTAAAAGATGTGCTCTACCAGATGAGGTCACAAATCAAGAAAAGGGAGACATGAGGTCCATGGAACAGGGCACCCAATGGACAGGAGAGGCCAAGGGAAGCTACAAGGTGATCTTGAGGGCAGATCCCAGGATGACAGCTCTGCGGCGGATCTAGAGAACAAGCAGTCAAGGTTGAAACAGATCAGATCTGGAGAGAGTTATGAAGTTGATGAATTTACGCAATGTTTCTGCAGACACCAAGAGGACATTTACACAACTGGGAAGGCTTTGGGGTTAGTGAGCGCTGAGGACGCAGAAAACCAAAAAAATGAACAAATAATATTATCAATTCCAGGGAAAACAAAATGTTTCACAGGAAAGGAGAAGTCGTCATCATATAGTATGGAGATCAGCTGAGAATCGTGTTTATATAATGATTATGATGGAGTTGCTGATCATGACCTCACTCTAACGGGGGCTGGGGAGTGTGCTCACAGGCCACAGTGTGGGGTGTAGGTCGGGAAGGGGGTAAATCCTCTTCTTCCTCAGTGGGGAGCCGATACAGAATGCCTAGTTCTGAAAATACAATAGATACGCTCACTAGAAATAAGGAGGCTAGTGCCACATGGATCAGAGACTAAAGTGTTTCCCCCTGAGGGACAGGAAATGACTCCAAATGATGTATAAGCGATGCAGATAAAAATTAGATTTACATACTGAACTATACAGGTGCTATTTCTGAAGCTCTGGACAGTAGATGCTCTTTCCACAAGAGCAGGATGTATTTACAGTGTTAGGGTCTCTCTCTGCTTGCTCTCAGGTTGTGTCTCTCACTCATGAGATGGATACACCGTGTTCCCAGGTGTGGAAACTGGAACGCAGAGCGTGGCCACTGTGGACACCAGCGCTCGGAGGACCCGCGGGGATGTGCCCCAGCCCCACCGTCACTACGGGTCAAAGGTCAGAAGCAGGCTTGGAACTGACATTGCGCGCGCGCGCGTGCGTGCGTGTGTGTGTGTGTGTGTGGCTGTTTGAGGCACACCGTGAACCAGAGCCAAGGCACAAAAGCTGCGGAACAGCAATGGCCACAGGATTAACCTAGGCTCAGCACAACAGAGCCACAGGGAAAGGGACGAGTAAACCGAGTCAGACTCCGGGGAACTGTGGGGAAGTTGCCGGCTGGCCTGCCCGTCCCCTACTGGCCTAAAGGGACAAATATTTACTTCTCAATGACCCCTTAAGCAAGGGCAGTAGAGTGATGGAAAGAATGGCATCCACACAGCAGCACTGATTTCAGAACCAGCTCTCACACTCAGAGATGCAGATCAGGGTTAATATCTCGTGAGTAAACTAGAAACCATGCTGCTCATAACCCGTATGTTTCAGATCTACATGAACAGAGAAAGCTGAAAACAGGACCTGAAAAGGAAGGCTCAGAAAATGCCTCAATAAAAGTGAAAACACTGGAGCATGAAATATAAAGCTTGCAGCCCTGGGAGGACTCCACATACCACACCCCACAAGGAGCCCCAGAAGTCCTATAAGGAGTGGAAGTAGCATTTACTGAGCACCTACTACGCGCCAGTCGTTATACTGGTACTTGGATGCTATTTAATTTAACCCTTACAACAACTCTAGGAATTGCTACTCTCTTTTACGGACGAGGAAACAGGCTCAAAGGAGGGATGGAGCTCATCCAAGTCACAGTCAGTTAGTTGCAAAGCTGGGCTTGAAACCCGGACTTTCTGCCCCCAAAGGCCATGTCTTCTTTCCAATAAGCTTTACTGTGAAAGACGTGAAACCCTCTGCTGGGACCAGGGTTTGAGCATTTATGAAAAGGCACTAAAAATAGTGACATGATTACCTTTCAGTGGACAAAAAGTTAGCATAAGAGGTCACTCAAATTCCAGTAAGATACACACAAACAAGGTTCCTACACACTGGTGGCAAGTGAAAAGGGTATTAAGTTCAAGTATATCCACAAACAGTTAGATGAATCTGTTAGCCAGCTGAAGTAACTTAAAGATAAGCCATAGATTTCTGTCACTCTCAGGAAGGAACCAAGGGCCCCTCCAGGATATATTCTGAAACCACATCAGCCCCGTTCACCCCAAAGCTTTCAGAGGAAGAAACGAAAACTAAACCTTTCTATTTAGTCTAAACTAAAAGTGATTCTATTTACTGTTGAAGACAACTTAGCGGCTTCTAATTAAAAGGCTAAGTAATGACTTTGGTTCTTTTGGCAAATGTTATAGAGATGACACATACGACATGTCACTTACAGGACCGTTCGTTACACAGACGTCCTGCCCCCTTGGCACAGGGAAGGAATTCTGTTCTCCAGATGGTGGGCCCAGGACGGAGCCTCACCACGTTCACAAATCTACTACCACCTCCCTTTCCCTTTGATCCACTTTACTGAGGTATAACTCATATATTTAAACTGTGTAATTGGATTAATTTTGAAGAAATATACACCAGGATGAAGATACAAAACCTTCCCACCACAATAAAAGGTTCCCAGGGCCCCCTGGGGTCCACCCTCCGTCTGCCCACAGGCCAGGCAACGACTCAAATGCTTCCTGCTGTTTCCATTGTTTGCACTTTCTAGGTTTTCTGTAACTAGAACTCCACAGCATGGACTCTTTTGAGCGGCTTCTTCCACTCGCTTATTTCACAATCCACCTTACGTGGCAGAGGTTGGCTCTTCGCACTGCTGAGTAGTATTCCACTGTGGGGTATCCTATCCTTTATCCATGCTCTTATTAATGATCACAGGGGTGCTCACTGTTCTGGCTATTATCAATAAAGCTGCTGTGAACAACCATCTACAAAGCTTTGTGGGGATGTACATTTTCTTTCTTTCTTCCTTTTTTTAATTTTGCGGTACGCGGGCCTCTCACCGGTGTGGCCTCTCCCGTTGCGGAGCACAGGCTCTGGACGCGCAGGCTCAGCGGCCATGGCTCACGGGCCCAGCCGCTCCACGGCATGTGGGATCCTCCCGGACCGGGGCACGAACCCGTGTCCCCTGCATCGGCAGGCGGACTCCCAACCACGGCGCCACCAGGGAAGCCCGGAACGTACATTTTAAATTATATTGAGAAAATACCTAGGAGTAGAATGGCTGAGTTGTCTGGTAGGTGTGCATTTAATTTTTTAAGCTACTACTAAACAGTTTTTCAAAGAGTTTTAATGGTTTACGTGCCCACTGGCAGCACAGGCGAGTGCTGGCCACTCCGTATCCTCAGCAACAATCTGTCTCATCAGTCTTTCTCATTTGGGCCATTCCAATGGGCATACAGTGGTGTCTCACTGCGGTTTTAATTTAATTTCCCCTATCACTAAAGCTACTGAGCATCTCTTCATGTACTTACGGTCATTCATATTCTTTTTTGAAGTGTCTAGTCAATTCTTTCAGCCATTTTTTTTTATTTGGTTGTCTTATTATTTTGGTTGTAACAACTTGTTATATTTTCTGGATACAAGTGCTTTATCACATATAGTATTGCAAATAGTTTCTCATAGTCTATGACTTGCCTTTTCATTTTGCTCAAGGTGTCTTCCAAAGAGCAAAAATTCTTGATTTTGATAAAACCCAATTTACCAGGGTTTTTTTTTTTTTGGTCTATGATTTTTGCCTCCTGTGTCCCACCTAAGTCATTTCTATCTCAAAGTCACAAAGTCTTTTTCCTCTTTGCTCTTCTAGAAGTTTTATAGTTTTTGTTTTTATATTTACGTCTTATGCATTTCAACTTAACTTTGGTGTGAAGTCAGGGTCACGGCTGGTTTTTCTAGATGACTGACTACACATACTTTCCTTTTTTCATTGAATTTCCTTGGCCCCTTTGACAAAAAACTATCACCTGTTCTTGAGTGGACCCCCTCCTGGGTTCCCACTTTGGTTGCATTAATCTATATGTCTATCCTTCACCAATACCATATACCACACTGCCTAATAGCATTATATTTAGTCTTGATAGTAGGTTGTAATTTCTCTAATTTTGCTCACCTTATAGGAAATTGCTTTGACTAATCTAGGTTGTTCATATTTCCTTATAAATTTTAGAATCGGCTTATCAATTTCTATGTTTAAGAAAAAGCTGCTCTAATTTTGATTGAAATTGTACTGAATCTATATATAGATCAATTTTTTAAAGACTAACATCCTCACAATACTGAGGCATTCACAATCTAAGAACATAGTAAATTTCTCTGTCCATTTAGATCTTCAGTTTCTCTCAGCAATCGATATTCTGTAGTTTTCAGTGTAGAGAGCTTATACTTCTGTTAAATTTATTTCTAAAATTTTGAGCATTGTGATGCTAATTTACGTAGAACTTCCCCCCCCATTTTCCTCTTGTTTGCTGACATAACAGAACCCTCCCTTTCTTTTTCAGGCCATGTATTTGGTGGAAGAAGGGCATCCCCGCAATGGAATCATTATCTTATAAACACATGCCAGTTTATTATATCAAAGTCCAACCACTTTGGCTTCTGCTCCTAACGTAGTAAACATTTCCCCCGTGTCTGGTGTGTTGCGTGATCAAGCTGCCTGCCCTGCAAGCACGCGCACCTCTGTGGAAACGGCCTCTGAGCCACACAGCACACGCTCTGACCGTGGGCACCACGCAGCCCTTCCCCTCACATCTGTCCCGTGATTAGAACCCAGGATACTGTGGGAACAAGGGCTGAGTACACATACGTTCCCTTCACCCCAACTTGACTGTAGCCCTTTTCTAAGGTTTCCATTTGTTGTCATTAATGAGTTTTAAAGCAGGTGACTTGACATCTTATTTCACTCTCCAGAAAGACCTTCACTGATAGTAAGAGTTGTGGAATTTTCTTAATCTTTGATTGCTTTTTCTTCCAGGATATCAGTAACCTTAAATATCGAAAAGATTCCCAATACTCATCTAATCTAGTTGTCACCCATCAAACTCAGTTTTGTCAAATTCAATTTTCTTATGTCATGGTCCAGACGCAGGACAAGGCAATGAGAAGTAAAAAATAAAGACCCTCAATCTAAACACAGAATCCAATGGAGACTAGTAAAGACTAAACGAACGCAAGGTGTTTTTCCCCCTGCAAGCCAGAGGACTTTCTCTCTTTTATCAACTTTTTGTTGCAGGCAGTGCTAAAAATGTCACAGAACAGTACACAGTGCTTTTCATATCAAAGCAACCCGGGCATTATAGCAACCACACAGAGACCACTATTATCCAAAAAATGGATATCAGCTCCCCAATTTAGGTATAAACATTAGTATAAGAAATAACGTTAATGGGGGAGGAGAGGAGACAAGGAAAACTTCTCGGAGGAAATGGAGAGCAGCCTTGAAGAGTCAAATTTCAATAAGCTGCAAAAACTGTCAAGAGATGAAGGGCTCCCAGCTGAGGAAACATACTGACTTAGAAAGTCAACAAATATTTCTTGTGCATCTGAGTCCATAACTGTGTTAAGCACTAGAGTTACAGTGAACAAGATACTGAGGCTTACATTTTATTGGTCAGAATTCAGTCACATGGCCACACCCAGCTGCAAGGCAGTTTGGGAAATGTAGTTTTTAATTTTAGACGTTCACGTGTCAAATGAAAAATTACTATCAAAGAAGGGGAAAATGGAGTTTGGAGAAGAACCAGCAATCTCTGCTACCTAGGAAAGAGGTCATCCAAGACACAAATAAATCGAAAGAACTTTCTAGGACAGTGATAAAGGGAAGTCCTAGTTTGAAAGTTGTGCAGGACACTAAAAAGCATACAGCCTAGATTGGAGCAGGTGGATTTGGGGAACGGGCACTAGGAGAGGTATCTCAAACAAACAAAAATTGATGGACCACAGTATTGAGAGGAGTTTTAGAGTTCTGTTGAAGAGACTGGGAGGTAGAGTCTTGATGGACACATTTCAAACTAAAAAAATATATAAAACAAGGCAACTATTAACTCCAGAAAGTCTCCAGAAATGAAAATTGGAGGAAACATAATTATAGATACTATGTGCCTCAATGTTCGCATAGCTGGTCTTCAGAGATGGTCCTCAATACTATCTGGCAATGTTACTGCCTTCCTCTGCTCACCTCACCTTCTCACCTCCATAATGACAAACCCACACCTCCTCACTCTCCTCAGACCCCAATGCCCCTCCCCCAGAAGGTAACTCCTCAAACTCCAAAGAGAAAATGAAGTCCCCATTTGAGGGTGATAGTCACATATTCAGTGTAGAACTAATTTGCCCTTTTATATGACTTCCTAACACAGCCTTTAGCATTTGGTACAAGCACAGAGAAAACCAGGAGTTGAGCATGTGAATTTGTGGTTTTGCCAGACTGATGTGATGAAAACACAAAGGGACAAGGGAGTATAGTACGTTGTCCACTAGCACAGTAGCATCAACAGAGGGGGTCATGACATCATGCTGAATGTTCAGAGCATCGAAATCCTTTGCATTGTATTGGGACAGAGGGAAGGAGAGTTGATTCAGCGCTAGGGCAAGAGCATAAACGTGCACCTTCATCCATTCTAAGTGTATGTGAACTCCTTCTGATCCTCCTCATGACAGACACATAAAGAAGCCACTCTCCATTGTCAATAGCTGCATATAAGGTGTCACAGGCTGTGCTGATCTAATCCTATTGAGACAGCGTATCTGATACAGCAGCTGTGGTAAGGAAGTTACTTGTTTCAATGTGTAATAGTTCACCATCCCCAACCATTGTGCATCAGTCCTTTGCAGGGGCAATCTCACTAATTAAAAAGGGATAGGAGGAACTTCCCTGGTGGCACAGTGGTTAAGAATCCGCCTGCCAATGCAGGGGACACGGGTTTGAGCCCTGGTCCAGGAAGACCTCACATGCCACGGAGCAACTAAGCCCGTGCGCCACGACTACTGAGCCTGCGCTCTAGATCCTGAGAGCCACAACTACTGAACCCACGCACCACAACCACTGAAGCCCACACACCTAGAGTCCGTGCTCTGCAACAAAGAGAAGACACCACAATGAGAAGCCCACGCACTGCAACAAAGACTAGCCCCCGCTCGCCACAACTAGAGAAAGCCCACACCCAGCAACAAAGACCAAACGGATATAGCATTGCTTCTGATTCACTATCTTGTGCAGAAATGTCAGTGGTTTCCCCTTGTCCTTTCCTATCATGATGACTCTTACTCCACAGGTCAAAGAACCAATGTGATGGTTCTGCCAATTACGGGTCAATGAAACGAAGAGCTTGTTTTTTGAGAAGATAAACAAAATAGACAAACTTTAGCTAGACTCGTCAAGGGAAAATAAAAGACTCAGAGAGGATTCATATAAATAAAATCAGAAACAAAAGAGATGTTACAACTGATACCACAGGATCATAACAGACTACTAGGAACAATTATACACCAACAAACTGGACAACCTAGAAGAAATGGATAAATTCCTAGAAACATACAACCTATCAAGACTGAATCACGGAGAAACAGAAAATCTGAACAGAACAATCAATAAGGAGATTTAATCAGTAATCCAAAACCTCTCCCCAAAAAATGAAAGTCCAGGCCAGATGACTTCACTGGTCAATTCTGCCAAACATTTAAAGAAGAATTGCTACCAATCCTTCTCAAACTCTTCCAAAAAACAGAAGAGGAGGGAATACTTCCAAACTCATTTTACAATGCCCGCATTACCCTGATATTAAAACCAGACAAGGATGCCACAAGAAAAGAAAATTATAGGCTAATATTTGTGATGTCCCTGATGAATACTGATGCAAAAATCCTCAAAAAAACATTAGCAAACCAAACTCAACAATACAGTTGATCCTTGAACAACACAGGGGATAGTAGGGGCAGTTGAAAACCCACGTAAAACTTAACATTCAGCCCTTCTATCCATGACTCTGCATCCATAGATTCAAGCCAACCTCAGATTGTGCAATACTGTACAATGTATTTGGTGAAAGAAATGTGTATATAAGTGGACCCATGCAGTTCAAACCTGTGTTCAAGGGCCAACTATATACATTAAAAGGATTATATACCATGATGAAATGAGATTAATCCAGGGATGCAAGGATGTGACACACCACATCAAAAATACAAAGGATAAAAATCATATGACCATTTCAATAGATGAAGAAAAAGCATTCAACATCCACTTGTGATAACAGCTCTCAACAAAGTCGATATAGAGGGAACGTATCTCAACATAATAAAGACCACATACAAGAACACAGTTGACATCATGGTGATATCAAAAAAGCTGAAAGCCTTTCCTAGAAGATCAGTAACAAAAGAAATACATCCACTCTCAGCACTTTATTCAATAAAGTATTGGAAATTCTAGCCAATGTAATTAGGGAAGAAAAAGAAATAAAAGGCATTCAAATTAGAAAGGAAGAAGTAAAACTGTCACTATTTGAAGATGACATGATATTATATAGAGAAAACCCCAAATACTCAACCGAAAAAAAAAAAAAACCTGTTAGAATAAACAAATTTAGTAAAGCTGCAGGATAGAAAATTAATGTACAAAAATATGTTGCATTTCTGCACACTAATAATAAACTATCAGAAAGACGTTCAGAAATTAAGAAAACAATCCCATTTACAACTGCATCAAAAGAATAAAATATCTAGGAATAAATTTAACCAAGGAAGTGAAAGACCTGAATATTTAAAACTACAAGACATTACTGAAAGAAATAGAAATCCATGCTCGAATGAACCAAGATGGCGGAGTAGCAGGACGTGCTCTCACTCCCTCTTGTGAGAACACCAGAATCACAACTAGCTGCTGGACAATCATTGACAGGAAGACACTGGAACTCACCGACAAAGATACCCCACATCCAAAGCCAAAGGAGAAGCCACAATGAGACAGTAAGAGGGGTGCAATCCCAGTAAAATCAAATCCCATAACTGGTGCGTGGGTGACTCACAAACTGGAGAACACTTATACCACAGAAGTCCACCCACTGGAGTGAAGGTTCTGAGCCCCACGTCAGGCTTCCCAACCTGGGGGTCCGGCAACAGGAGGAAGAATTCCTAAAGAATCAGACTTGGAAGGATAGTAGGATTTGATTCCAGGACTTCGACAGGACTGGAGGAAACAGAGACTCCACTCTTGGAGGGCACCCACAAAGTAGTGTGTGCATAGGGACCCAGGGGAAGGAGGAGTGACCCCATAAGAGACTGAAACAGACCTACCTGCTAGTGTTTGAGGGTCTCCTGCAGAGGTGGGGGGTGGCTGTGGCTCACCGTGGGGACAAGGACACTAGCAGCAGAAGTTCTGGGAAGTACTCCTTGGCATGAGCCCTCCCAAAGCCCACCATTAGCCCCACCAAACAGCCCAGGTAGGTTCCAGTGTTGGGTTGCCCAGGGCCAAACAACCAACAGGAAGGGACCCAGCCCCACCCATGAGCAGTCAAGCGGATTAAAGTTTTACTGAGCTCTGCCCACCAGAGCAACAGTCAGCTCTACTCACCACCAGTCCCTCCCATCAGGAAACCTGCACAAGCCTCTTAGATAGCAACATCCACCAGACAGCAGAAGCAAGAACTACAATACTGAAGCATGTGGAACAAAAACCACATTCACAGAAAGATAGACAAGATGAAAAGGCAGAGGGCTATGCACCAGATGAAGGAACGAGATAAACCCCAAAAAAACAACAAAATGAAGTGGAGATAGGCAACCTTCCAGAAAAAGAACTCACAATAATGACAGTGAAGATGATTCTGGACCTTGGAAAAAGAATGGAGGCAAAGGTCGAGAAGATGCAAGAAATGTTATCAAAGACCTAGAAGAATTAAAGAACAAACAAACAGAGATGAACAATACAATAACTGAAATGAAAACTACACTAGAAGGAATCAATAGCAGAATAACTGAGGCAGAAAAACAGATAAGTGACCTGGAAGACAGAATGGTGGAATTCACTGCTGCAGAACAGAATAAAGAAAAAAGAATGAAAAGAAATGAAGACAGTCTAAGAGACCTCTGGGACAACATTAAACACAACAACATTCACATTATAGGGGTCCCAGAAGGAGAAGAGAGAGAAAAAGGACCAGAGAAAATATTTGAAGAGATTATAGTTGAAAACTTCCCTAACATGGGAAAGGAAATAGCCACCCAAGTCCAGGAAGCACAGAGAGTCCCATACAGGATAAACAAAAAGAGAAACACGCTGAGACACATAGTAATCAAATCGTCAAAAATTAAAGACAAAGAAAAATTACTGAAAGTAGCAAGGGAAAAATGAAAAATAACATACAAGGGAACTCCCATAAGGTTAAAAGATGATTTCTCAGCCGAAACTCTACAAGACAGAAGGGAGTGGCATGATATACTTAAAGTGATGAAGGGGAAGAACCTACAACCAAGATTACTCTACCAAGCAAGGATCTCATTCAGATTCTTTGGAGAAATCAAAAGCTTTACAGAAAAGCAAAAGCTAAGAGAATTCAGCACCACCAAACCAGCTCTACAACAAATGCTAAAGGAACTTCTCTAAGTGGGAAACACAAGAGAAGAAAAGGACCTAAGAAAACAAACCCAAAACAATTAAGAAAATGGTCATAGGAACATACATATCGATAATTACCTTAAATGTGAATGGATTAAATGCTCCAACGAAAACACACAGGCTTGCCGAATGGATACAAAACCAAGACCCATATATATGCTGTCTACAAGAGACCCACTTCATACCGAGGGACACATACAGACTGAAAGTGAGGGGATGGAAAAAGATATTCCATGCAAGTGGAAATCAAAGAAAGCTGGAGTAGCAATACTCATATCAGATAAAATAGACTTTAAAAGAAAGAATGTTACAAGAGACAAGGAAGGATGTTACATAATGATGAAGGGATCAATCCAAAAAGAAGACATAACAATTATAAATATATATGCACCCAACATAGGAGCACCTCAATACATAAGGCAACTGCTAACAGTTATAAAAGAGGAATCGACAGTAACACAATAATAGTGGGGGCCTTTAACACCCCACTTACACCAATGGACAGATCATCCAGACAGAAAATTAATAAGGAAACACAAGCTTTAAATGACACAATAGACCAGACAGATTTAATTGATATTTATAGGACATTCCACCCAAAAACAGCAGATTACACTTTCTTCTCAAGTGCGCACAGAACATTCTACAGGATAGATCACATCTTCAGTCACAAATCAACCCTCAGTAAATTTAAGAAAATTGAAATCATATCAAGCATCTTTTCCGACCACATGCTATGGGATTAGAAATGAAATACAGGGGAAAAAAAGTAAAAAACACAAACATGTGGAGGCTAAACAATATGTTACTAAATAACCAAGACATCACTGAAGAAATCAAAGAGGAAATCAAAAAATACCTAGAGACAAATGACAATGAAAATACAACAATCCAAAACCTATGGGATGCAGCAAAAGCAGTTCTAAGAGGGAAGTTTACAGCTATACAAGCCTACCTCAAGAAACAACAAACATCTCAAATAAACAATCTAACCTTACACCTAAAGGAACTAGAGAAAGAAGAACAAACAAAACCCAAAGTTAGCAGAAGGAAAGAAATCATAAAGATCACAGCAGAAATAAGGGAAAAAGAAACAAAGAAAACAATAGCAAAGATCAAGAAAACTAAAAGCTAGTTCTTTGAGAAGATAAACAAAATTGATAAACCATTAGCCAGACTCATGAAGAAAAAGAGGGAGAGGACTCAAATCAATAAAATTAGAAATGAAAAAGGAGAAGTTACAATACACAACGCAGAAATACAAAGCATCCTAAGAGACTACTACAAGCAACTCTATGCCAATAAAATGAACAACCTGGAAGAAATGGACAAATTCTTAGAAAAGTATAACCTTCCAAGACTGAATCAGGAAGAAATAGAAAATATGAACAGACCAATCACAAGGAATGAAATTGAAACTGTGATTAAAAATCTTCCAACAGCAGCTTCCCTGGTGGCGCAGTGGTTGAGAGTCGGCCTGCCGTTGCAGAGGACACGGGTTCGTGCCCCGGTGCGGGAAGGTCCCACATGCCGCAGAGCGGCTGGGCCCGTGAGCCATGGCCGCTGAGCCTGCGCGCCCGGAGCCTGTGCTCTGCAAAGGGAGAGGCCGCAACAGTGAGAGGCCTGCATACCGCAAAAAAAATCTTCCAACAAACAAAAGTCCAGGACCATATGGCTTCACAGGTGAATTCTATCAAACATTTAGAGAAGACCTAACACCCATTCTTCTCAAACTCTTCCAAAAAATTGCAGAGGAAGGAACACTCCCAAACTCATTCTATGAGGCCGCCATCACCCTGATACCAAAACTGGACAAAGATACTACAAAAAAAAGAAAATTACAGACCAATATCACTCATGAATATAGATGCAAAAATCATCAAGATACTAGCAAACAGAATCCAACAACACATTAAAAGGATCATACACTATGATCAAGTGGGATTCATCCCAGGGGTGCAAGCGTTCTTCAATATATGCAAATCAATCAATGTGATACACCATATTAACAAACTGAAGAAGAAAAACCATATGATCATCTCAATAGATGCAGAAAAAGCTTCTGACAAAATTCAACACCTATTTATGATAAAAGCTCTCCAGAAAGTGGGCATAGAAGGAACCTACCTCAACATAATAAAGGCCGTATAGGACAAACCCACAGTAAACATCATTCTCAATGGTGAAAAACTGAAAGCATTTCCTCTAAGATCAGGAATAAGACAAGGATGTCCACTCTCACCACTATTATTCAACATAGTTTTGGAAGTCCTAGCCATGGGAACCAGAGAAGAAAAAGAAATGAAAGGAATACAAATTGGAAAAGAAGTAAAGCTGTCACTGTTTGCAGATGACATAATACTATACATAGGGAATCCTAAAGATGCCACCAGAAAACTACTAGAGCTAATCAATGAATCTGGTAAAGTTGCAGGATACAAAATTAATGCACACAAATTTCTTGCATTCCTATCCACTAATGATGAAAAATCTGAAAGAGAAATTAAGGAAACCCTCCCATGTACCACTGCAACAAAAAGAATAAAATACCTAGCAATAAACCTACCTAGGGAGACAAAAGACCTGTATGCAGAAAACTATAAGACACTGATGAAAGAAATTAAAGATGGTATCAACAGATGGAGAGATATACCATGTTCTTGGATTGAAAAAATCAATATTTTGAAAATGACTCTACTACTCAAAGCAATCTACAGATTCAATGCAATCCCTATCATTATTACCAATGGCATTTTTTACGGAACTAGAACAAAAAATCTTAAAATTTGTATGGAGACAAAAAAGACCCCGAATAGCCAAAGCAATCTTGAGGGAAAAAAACGGAGCTGGAGGAATCAGACTCCCTGACTTCAGACTATACTACAAAGCTACAGTAATCAAGACAATATGGTACTGACACAAAAACAGAAACAAAGATCAATGGAACAAGATAGAAAGCCCAGAGATAAACCCACACACCTATGGTCAACTAATCTATGACAAAGGAGGCAAGCACACACAATGGAGAAAAGACAGCCTCTTCAGTAAGTGGTGCTGGGAAAACTGGACAGCTACATGTAAAAGAATGAAATTAGAACACTCCCTAACACCATACACAAAAATAAACTCAAAATGGATTAGAGACTTAAATGTAAGACTGGACACTATAAAACTTAGAGGAAAACACAGGCAGAACACTCTATGACACAAATCACAGCAAGATCTTTTTTGATCCACCTCCTGAGTAATGGAAATAAAAAGAAAAATAAACAAATGGGACCTAATGAAACTTAAAAGCTTTTGCACAGCAAAGGAAACCATAAACAAGACAAAAAGACAACCCTCAGAATGGGAGAAAATATTTGCAAAGGAATCAACAGACAAACAATTAATCTCCAAAATATATAAATAGCTCATGCGGTTCAATATTAAAAAAACAAACAACCTAATCTAAAAATGGGCAGTAGACCTAAATAGACATTTCTCCAAAGAAGACATACAGATGGCCAAGAAGCATATGAAAAGCTGCTCAACATGACTAATTATTAGAGAAATGCAAATCAAAACTACAATGAGGTACCACCTCACACCAGTTAGAATGGACGTCATCAGAAAATCTACAAACAACAAATACTGGAGAGGGTCTGGAGAAAAGGGAACCCTCTTGCACTGTTGGTGGGAATGTAAATTGATATAGCCACTATGGAGAACAGTATGGAGGTTCCTTAAAAAACTAAAAATAAAATTACCATATGATCCAGCAATCCCACTACTGGGCATATACCCAGAGAAAACCATAATTCAAAAAGACACATGCACCCCAATGTTCATTGCAGCACTATATACAGTAGCCAGGTCATGGAAGCAACCTAAATGCCCACCGACAGATGAATGGATAAAGAAGATGTGGTACATATATACAATGGAATATTACTCAGCCATAAAAAGGAACAAAATTGGGTCATTTGTTGAGACGTGGATGGATCTAGAGACCGTCATTCAGAGTGAAGTAATTCAGAAAGAGAAAAACAAATATTGTATATTAACGCATATATGTGGAACCTAGAAAAATGGTACAGATGAACCAGTTTGCAGGGCAGAAATTGAGACACAGATGTAGAGAATAAACGTGTGGACACCAAGGGGTGAAAGCAGTGGGGGGCTGGGGGTGGGGGTGTGATGAATTGGGCGATTGGGATTGACATGTATACAGTGATGTGTATAAAATCGATGACTAATAAGAACCTGCTGTATAAAAAAATTAAATAAAATTTAAATTTTTTTAAATAAATAAATTTGACATCGCCACTTGGAGGTCTAATGAGTATCTCATACCTGCTTATTATGATCACATTTCCATGTAAATAAATATACATTTAGAATCCTTCTGCTGTTCGCTCTGCCCCGTACTCTCTTCCCTCATCCTTTCCCTTTATTTCCTGCCCCTTCTCCTAAACCAGCCCTTAGTAGTTTAGATCCCTTGGTGATTCCATAGCACCCAGTAGTTTTCCTTTGTGGTAATTAGCACACTTATACTCAATTAGTCAAATGTATGATTATCTGTTTAATGTCAACCTTGACCCTTTAGCCTTTAAGATTTCTGAGGCCAGAGATTTTCTGTGCTGTTCACTATCTCCTTAGGCTCAACTTAGTGTCTTGCATATATTAGGACCACAATAAATATACTTATTTCTTATCTTTGTACATCTAGGTTGTTTCCTATTTTTCACCATTACAGGCAATTCTACAATAAACTTTCATGTAGCTAAATCTTTGACATGTCTTTACTCATGTGCTTAGAAAAATCCCCAGAAATAGAATCACTGGTGTTATAATGAGATGCACATTTTCAAGGCTTTTGTTAAGTGTGATAGTCTGCAAAATGACCATCATTAACTTCTCCCCTCCCTGTACAAGCAAGCCACTCATCCATCAAAAAGTGACATCTTTAAAGAACAGATTTGTGTTGACAAGGGTGGGGGGTGGTGGGGGAGGGATGAAGTGGGAAGTTGGGGTTAGTAGATGCAAACTATTACATATAGAATGGATATACAACAAGGTCCTACTGTATAGCATAGGGAGCTATATTCAATAACCTGTGATAAACCATAATGGAATAGAATATAAAAAAGAATGTATGTATATGTATAACTGAATCACTTTGCTTTATAGCAGAAATTAACACAACATTGTAGATCCACCGTACTTCAAAAAAATAAAAAAGAAACCCATGCTCACGGACTGCAAGAATTAATATGGTTAAAAATTACTACCCAAAGCAATCTACAGATTCAGTGCAATCTCTATTAAAATTTTAATGGCATTTTTCACAGAAACAAAACAAAACAATCCTAAAATTTGTATGGAACCACAAAAGACCCTTAACAGCCAAGCAATCTTGAAAAAGAAGAACCAACCTAGAGGCATCACATGCCCTTATTATCAGCTATATTGCAAAGCTATAGTAATCAAAACATTATGGTATCAGCATTAAAAAAACACACATGTAGTGCAATGGAACAGAAGTAGAGAGTCCATAAATAAACCCACACATATATAGTTTATTTACAACAAAAGAGTCAAGAATATACTATGATGAAAGGACAGTCTCTTCAACAAACGGTGCTGGGAAAACTGGACAGCCACATGGAAAAAAAAAGAAACTGGACTATTATCTTATACCACTAACAACAACTAATCCCAAATGGATTTTAAAGACTTGAAAGTAAGAACTGAAATCGTAAAACTCCTAAAAGAAAATATAGGCGGTAAACTCCTTGATATTCGTCTTGGCAATGATCACAAGAAAAAAAATTTTTTTTTGACTGTGGTGAAGAATGTTAACTAGACTCATTGTAGTGATCTTTGCAATATATACAAATATCAAATCACTATGCTGTACACCTGAAACTAATATAATGTTACATATCAATTTTGTCTCAAAAAACCCACAATATACTTAGGATAGAATTAACAAATATGTGAAAGATGTGTATGCTGAAACTACAAAAACTTGCTTAAAAAAACCCCTCAGTAGAGAGGTATACCATGTTAAAAAAAGAAAGAAAAGAAAAGAAAAAGTATATCCAGGGAACACCAGTAACAGAGTGGGGAAGTAGAACCAGGGAACAAGGAAGCCCAAGTAAGGCTGTGATATGAAGCAAAATCCTACAGAAGGTAACTGTGGTTGAATCCGATGTGGGAACCTTGGAGACAGAGTCATACCTCAGAGCTGCCCCACCAGGGGACAAGGGTTCTGGTGTATTAATGCCCCCCCAACACCAGTCAGTCACTGGCTTCCTCCCCACCTGCCGGGGGACAAGAATTCCCAGGCACATCTAGTTTTCTGTGCAGGCAGGCACAGCCCTAGGGCAGCCGGTCAACAAAGAGACAAAGGTGATTGGCTACTGGGAGTGAAAACACAGCAACACCAAGACCAATAAGCAAAAAAATGGCAAGGGTTCCGAGGAGATCTGGTTAGAGACCTGACAGTTTCTGCTATGTTTCCGGGTACACGGGTGCAAGAACTGACTTGGGTTAATAGTAGGATTAGACGTGTGTGCTCAACTTTACAAGTTACCTACCCATTTTCCAAACTGTCTACCAATTTATACTCCCAACAGCAATGTCACATTTAACAGACCCTGTTGGTCTGCACCCTTCACAACCTTGCAACCGAAATTGTGGTCCAGAGACCATCAGCATCAACTCAGAAATTTGTTAGAAAAGCAGCATCTCAGGGCCCACGCCAAATCTGCTAAATCAGAAGTTGCAGTTTTAAAAGATCTTTAAGGGATTCATGCTAAAGTTTGAGAAGCCCTGCTCTGTATCACTTGGAATTATCAAACTTGTTCATTTTCGCCACTTGAAGGTCAAATGAAATCTCACTATGGTCTTAATTGCATTCCCCTAATTAGTTTCAACATATGTTCAACACCTGTTGGCTATGTTTCCTTTTCTGTAACATTCCTGTTTTGTATCTTTTGCCCATTTTCCCATTGGGTTATTATTGATTTGTTCATTACATATTTTTTAAATTTATTTTATTTTTGGCTTCACTGGGTCTGTGTTGCCATGCGCGGGCTTCTCCCTAGTTTCAGCTAGCGGGGGCTACCCTTTGTTGTGGTGCGCGGGCTTATTGTGGTGGCTTCTCTTGTTGCGGAGCACGGGCTCTAGGCATGCAGGCTCAGCAGCTGTGGCTCATGAGCTTAGTTGCTCTGGGGCATGTGGGATCTTCACAGACCAGGGCTCGAACCCCTGTCCCCTGCATTGGCAGGCGGATTCTTAACCACTGCGCCACCAGGGAAGCCCCTCAGTACATATTTTTGATACTCAACTGTTTATTACTTATCTATGTTGCATAAAACCTTCCATCAGTTTGTAATCAGCCTTTTTGATAATTTTAAGGTGTTTTCTGATGAACACAAGGTCTTACTTTTAACGTAATCTGTTTAACCAATCTTTTCTTTCCATGTTTAAGAACGCTTGCCACATACCGGGGTCTGAAAAATATCCACTTGTATACACTTGACCCTTGAACAGCAAAGGTTTGAGCTTCGCGGCTCCACTTGCACGCAGATGCTTGTCAGTAGTAAATGCTAAAGTTACCACACGGCCCGTGGTCGGAGGAGCTGGGGATACAGTTATACGCAGATTAACACCCGCGTTGTTCAGGGGTCAGCTGTATTTTCTGCTAAGCATTTTGACACTTAAAGCTTTTTTCCTTGCCGAACTGATCTTTGTAATGTGAAGTAAAGCCCCAAATTAATTTCTTCCCCCACAAGCTTCTGCCTTCTGTCCCCACCAATCCGCAAATTCATTCTTGTTCACGTAACCAAAGATCCCCGCGTCACTAGAGACCCTTTTTACTCGCGACTCACCGAGTCCAGCAGAGCCGACACTCAGGACGCCTTCCTTCCAGAAAACCTGGCGGCGGCGGCGGCGGCGGCATGAGGACCGGCGTCTCCTTCTTCCCACCCACCGCCGACCAGCGCGTCTCAGGCTCTCCCCCGGCCCCTCCCTCTCTCCCTCCCTCCCTGAGGACTGTACGCGGCACCTGTCAGGTGCTACACGGATCTACAATTGCCAGCGTCAGCTCCTCACTCCGCGATCTCACCTGGGCACGCTCTTCACTCCTTAATTACCGTTCACGCGGAGGCGAGTCACCGTGCGCCCTTTGCCCCCACGGCCCCCAACCCCAGGAGGTCCTCACGCATGCGTATTTGAGGTCTCCTCTTAGGTATCGGCAAGACACCTCAACTCAGCCTGGTTAAAATCGAACTCGGCATCTTCCCTCTCCCCGGAGTAGCACTACGCGCTGCTCCCTCTGAACGAAGCCTTCACTTTTAGTTCAACTATCCTGCCCCAGAGAAGCCCCTCCTGACCTTCCAGGGCAGCTCAAACCCCCAGCAAGAGCAAGAGGGTTCAGTGGCAACAAGAGCTCCCCGCGCTTCCCGTGCTCACCTCAGCTGTAATCCGACGTTTGGTGATGGTTTAAGGTCCGCTTGCCCACGGCGCAAACCAATTAGCCTGTGGGCTCCAGGGAACCAGGGTTCGTTTCCACTATACCTCCCATGACTAGCAGTGTCTGGTGTGCAGTAGGAATGAATGAATAATACTTATTTAATGAAGTAATTAACATTGTGCATCACTGAAAACTTTTCCTAAAAGGCACCTCCACATTTTCCTCACCCCGCCCTACCCATAGCAAAACTCCCAGGGACAGGGCTCCTGACTTGTGTTTAAATTTGGGGGGAAAAAATATTCTCCAGGTGATACCAATAGCACCCCCATTTGGATTATTAGTCCAAGGGTTCCAAATTAAACTGGTGGTAATTCCTCCAAGTCAGTCACGTTGCCTAAGAGAAAATAGTTGATTGGCTTAGCATTTCAAATTCAGTTATAAATTGAAAGTAAGCATCAGAGATAAATGGCCAAAAAAAGGAGTCACAGAATATTCCAGGATGTGTACTGAGGGAACAGATGTATTAATATTTCAATGACCCACCCCTCCCTCCACTATAGCACAATGTAATTAATGACTGTTGACCTTGAATCAAAACATATAAAAGGATTTATCAGTGTAGTTCTGGAATGTACCAGATGTTCTCAGAGCTGAGTGGGTAAGGTGGAGGGATCAAAAGATGTACAAGACACTTAGTAGGTATTCAACCAACATTTACGGAGTTATTTAACTAAAATGAAAAGAATGAAAACACCGTATGGTTTCTACCCTCAGGAGCTTGCAATGTAATTGAAAGATAAAATTAATATAAAAGAAACTTAAAAATTATTAAATACTCTGTAGTATGTTTGTCAAGTTAGGGCAGTGGTAGGACTTTCAACTTACACATACTTCCATCTAAAAAGCTTGGAAAAATGTTTCAGCAATATAAGGCATAACTCTTGAATGTCCAGAGTAATCTTCTCCCTTTATTCCAGATAACAGAAACATACACATTAAATCATCTTCTTCACATAAATTATTGCCCCGAAATTTACAACATATAATTCTCTCTTAGAAAGCAGTTTAAAACCCTCTTATAAACTGAACATGGGGGCTTCCCTGGTGGCACAGTGGTTGGGAATCCGCCTGTCAGTGCAGGGGACACGGGTTCGAGCCCTGGTCCAGGAAGATCCCACATGCCACGGAGGAACTAAGCCCGTGCACCACAACTACTGAGCTTGCGCTCTAGAGCCCACGAGCCACAACTACTGAGCCCTCGTGCCACAACTACTGAAGCCCAGGCGCCTAGAGCCCGTGCTCTGCAACGAGAAGCCACTGCAATGAGAAGCCCGCGCACCACAACGAAGAGTAGCCCCCGCTTGCTGCAACTAGAGAAAGCCCGCGAATAACAACAAAGACCCAATGCAACCAAAAATAAATTTATTTTTTAAAAAACTGAATATGAAAAAAATATGAAAAGCACAAATTTAAAAACGTCCCATGCAAACATGTTAACACTGGCTTTAACCATAAACCACTTCCTAACAAGTACTCAACACAGACTGGATTGCAGGCTCCTAAGAGCCATGTAAGAGCTGCAGCTGAGTTATCTTGTTAAGAATTCGCTGAAGTTCTTGAATCTCTGAATATGAGCAACAGCTGGCAACCCATTTCAGCGCCAGGATGAGAGCACGAAACACGTCCCACCCAGGCGGTGAGAGCTGATGGAGACGTCACCTGCGGGGCGGGGGCGGCTGGCTGCACCTGTTTAAGGCCTCGCTCCACCTTACAGAAGTTCGATGTGGGCGGGAGCGGGTGGACGCTTCAAAAGGGGTCATGTCTTGACGTGTGAATATACACAATTGAAGGTTAAATCCATCCGTAAGCCACACTTCAGCGCCATTCGTTCCAGTGACACCTGCTTCCTTGCCGACCACCAGCCGAGGAGGCCCCACGGGGTCTGGAACACGGGAGTCTGAGAAGGGCGCTGGCCCGTGGCCGCCCAGCAAGGCCTGCGGGCAGGCGGCGCTGGAGAAGCGCGTGCTCCGTGCGCAGGACGCCGGACACCGCCCCGACCGCTGCTTCCCTGCGAGTGCCGGGCACTGTGCACGCCTGAGCGCGGTCTGTGCACCGCCGTGTCTGCGGTGAGCAGACCGTCCGGTTACAATAGTAACTTACACTTAACTGGCTTGCTCACGTCCTAAACAGACTTCTCGAAGTAAAGAAGGCTATTTTGAAGATCAGTGCAAAAGAATTTTAAGGAATCAGGAATCTTGATTTGGAACACAGATTTGACTTTGTTATTTTACTTTTATTACTCTGCATTTATTTAATATATCCTATTAATACGTTTGCACTGACTTTCAATACAAAATTAAATCTGTTTACATAAAATCATTTCGGCTCCAATAAAACTGTAAAAAGATTGCTGTTTAAGGTGCAATAAATATTTAAAATATTTTAAAATGACAAATTATAAAAATCAACATGAATCCAGTGACATTTAAAATGATCACAGTATTCCCCACAAAACAGTTCAACGCAAAGTAGACGTCATCTGATGTTTTCACTCAGTTTGTGTCTTCATCTCTAATCTCAGGCAAACATCTTCTTTTAAGACTAATGCTTAACCTGTTCCTTGTAAAGACATTTAACTCACTGTTACTGCACATTTACTTATTTATGGTTGTTCATAATTATTAGTTTTCTAAAATGTCAGGCAAGAATATTATTATTGCTGTTTTTAAGTAGCCTGCTAAACTATTTTTGTGCATTTAAAAAAACAAAACAAAACACTTCCACTTCCTAAGTTGATGAGATCTATGCAGCTCACAACTGTACCAGGTATTAAAACAGTAAGGGTTAACTCTCACTATCTTTGAGAATTTCCACAGGATGGGTCAACCGTCCACACCTGCACTTGCAGTTTATTGTGCCCAGTGGCTCAAGGAGGAGCTCAAAGAAACCAAACTCCACATTCATTTTCAACCTGTAAATCAAATGACTGTCCGAGGGGAAAAAGGGATACAATGTTTAACTCCAGCAGGGCTGCTAAGGTATTGACAGCTACCCATGCCCTGTAAATACTCTTACTTTGGCAAGGCCTCCAGGGTTAACTTCTGGAGTATTCAGCCTGATACAACGAAACAACTAATGACAATTAGACCACATAATTTTTCCCACTTTTGCCACAAAATGTATAAATTAAGATAACATCTGTTTATATCACTTGCAAAATGCCTATACAGTCAGCCCTCTGCATCCATGACTTCCACATCCATATTCAACCAATCACGGATAGAAAATATTAAAAAAAAAATTCCACAAATTCCAAAAATACACTGCATTTCCACTGTACTTCAATTATTTACACAGCATTGACACTGTGTTAGGTATTATGCATAATCTAAAGATAATTTAAAGTATACGTAGGTTATATGCAAATACTATGCAGGCTGCGGTATGTAAGGGACCGGAGCATCTGAAGACTCTGGGGCTCCTAGGGCAGATCCCTGTGGGTACCGAGGGGCGACTACACAGTACGTGTACGTGTACGTGTCATTTAGAAAGCACGGCTGGTCACATACTGTCCTCTACAGACATATTCACATAAAGATGGAAATCAACATTTGTAGCATCAGTAGGTTTGATTAGCAAATGCAGGTATAACAGTGTACGTGTTATACGTACACGTGTACGTGTACGTGTCATTTAGAAAGCACGGCTGGTCACATACTGTCCTCTACAGACATATTCACATAAAGATGGAAATCAACATTTGTAGCATCAGTAGGTTTGATTAGCAAATGCAGGTATAACAGTGTGTACCCTTGACTCTAATAATAGCTGTATCAGTCGGCTACATGGTGAGCTGCAAGCCTCCGTCCACCACCAGGACGTGCCCTGTAATGTACGGAGACTCTAAAAGAAACACGACTGCATGGGCCACATCAATGGGGTCTCCAAACCTCCCAAGAGGGATGTTTTTCTTTAAATGTTCTTCTTTCAAGTCTTTCGTCATATCTGTATGAACAAATCCTGAAAGAGAAATGTTTGCTCATTTGGTTGAAAAGGGCAGACACTAAGACACTTGCTCAATTTCAAAAAAAATAAATTCGCTGCTGAAAATTTGAGATGATTAATAAACCTTGTTTAGGAAATACAGAGTTTTGCTAGCAATCAGTACCCAAGTACTCAATTTTTATTCAATTTAACCCAATGAACATTTACTGAACACTAAAATATTTGACCCAACTCGTAGCACAATATGATTGGATAGATATAAACATGAATAAAAATTCCATTCCTTAACGAACCTGTAACCTAGGGAGGAAACACTCACTTGCACCCCTAATTATAACAAAAGGAACTTGGGTGAATATCCTGATAGAGGTGAACACAAAGAACCACACAAGTGATTAATTTTCACTTGATTAGGGGTGGAGTGGGGGAGTAGAGGGAAGGAAAGCATCACAAACATGGTCACATGACCTGATTTGGCAGTTCTGACAAAAATTAGTTTCATGTGCTATAGCTAAGATAGCTGATGATTAGAAAGACCAGTATTTCCAATGTTCCTATAAGAAAAAAAACCTAATGGAATTATCCAATCCTGATGCAAGTATACACAGATAATTTTTAAAGTTAACACAGCAGTGCTGTGTGCAATAAGGTTTGCAGAGAACATGTTCTCAAGTAGCAAGAGCTGTAGTTAAAGTGACATAATATATGGAGTTCCAGTTCTAAATGGTTCACAGAACAGAAGAACTGCATATCTATTAAGGAAATCTTGTGAGATTAGTCTGATACATATGAATACATATTACCAATAACTTCTATAATCAGTATTCTGTACGCTACTCATCATTTAGACTTAAAAAAAGAAGGCAAAGTACAGCTGTGATGAAACCCCGTCATGGGTGCGCTGTGAGCGGAGCTCCACCTACAGGAAGATCCAAGTACTGCACGGGCTGCGGCTACCCAACAAGCAGGGTCGCAGGGCTCCCGGATCCGAAGTCTCTGGACACACTTCAGGGTCAAAGGTGCCTCAGAAAGTGAATCAGGAAGAGAACGCACTCCACATGCCTACAACGTCGACTGAATAAATCACGAATCTAACATTTAAATATCCAGGTCATCTTCTCAAAGAGTTCATGATACAATTATTTACTCTAAGGTTATTTTGAATTCTAGCAAAATTGGCATAAAATATTTCCCCACTAACTCTCAACCCTCGGCAGAAAATCAATGATGCATTTTAATCTTAAAAAATAAAACAGACCTTAATAAACTACAGTAAAGACGCGCTGCAAGAAAGACCTCGTGACTACTGGTTAGCTCAACTTCTAAGTGGCTCTGCTGACGTCTTCTCAGAGGTGGCATTTCGTGGCAAGCAGGGCACGGGTGAGGACACCCCCCACTAGCTTCCGTCCCCCGCTCTGCTGTACTCTGCAAGCTAACAGCTGGGCAGCACGCACCATCTAAACTGCAGGCTGCTCCTGTCTCGTAAAACAGGGGCAGTAGACTGAGAATGGCAGACTTCAGCTCTACATAGCTACGACTCCAGGATGAAGGTATGCCTCGTCACGGGTCGTCGTATTTCCCCTCAAAGGCCCCCAGTTCTTACACTGCAGCCGTGTGGCTGGAAGAGCTCCTGTTCAGCAAGCACCGGTGGATGCTCATCCGGGTCGTTACTCAGGCTGTGCTGAAGGGAACTGAGGTGACCAGCTTCTGGGGGAATGTAAGGCCACACGGTCTGTGAGAGGCCACCAAGAAGTGTTTTCACCCTGGGAAAAAGGCAGATCTGGAACAGGGCGCGAGGTGCGGGAAGGCAGACTGCAGACAGGAAGGGAGATTCAGGCAGTGAAACGGCGAGAAGGCAGGCCTCTGCCACAGAGGTGCGGCCGTGGGACAGACCCGGTCCTCCAGAGCCAGCCACGGGAGCCAGCCACCGCGGCAGACAGACTGACACGCGTGCTTCTGACAGGAGACAGGCCTCGTCCGACACCACGGCCTGGACTCATGTCCGTGAGGGCTCAGATCTGTCGAGGAGAGAGCGGAGCCCGCGGGTCCAGCACAGCGTCAGGCTGCTCGGGCCCCCACCCCGCGGGCCGGCTCTCCCTCGACTGCTCCCACCAAGTGGAGGATCAGGGCGTCATTTCACAGGGGGAGTTCCAGGGCCTCTCCCACTGGGAACGGACAGCTGGACGGACAGGCCTCACAGCACAGCTGCCGACCAGCGCTGGACTCTGAACTGAAAGCCTAAAAGTGCAGTGGGGGGCGGAGGCCAGGCTGAGAGGGAGAGAAGCCATCCCCAATGCTGGTTTCTCCTCCTGGACCATGATGTCGGATACAGAGAGCAGGAACCTGTCCCAAACGCAAGCACCGTCCTCTCACTGTCAGCAGCTTTTTTTTTTCTTCTTAAATTAATAGACTTTATTTTTTAGAGCAGCTTTAGGTTTACAAAAAAACTGATCAGAAAGTGGAGGGAGTCCCCACATACCTCATAAAACACTGCCTTCCCCCTGCACCCCCCAATTATTAACACCCTGCCTTAGCACACCGCATCTGGTGAACCAACACTCATATGCTATTAAGTGAGGTCATGGTTTACCCCAGGGGAAGCCCTTTGGGTTGGACAGGTCTATGTTCCGACGAATGCATCTCATCATGTATCCACCACTAGTCTCACGCAGAGCGGTTTTACTACAACTAAAACTCTATCTGCAGCTTCTTCAAATTCATATATATCGTCCCCTAATTTATCAGAAATCCAAGAAAAACATGAAGCTAGTCTCTAGTGATAAAGTAGTCCAGGCTCTACCAAATTTCACTATCATTTTATGCTACAGCTCATGAATTACATGATCCTGAATTATAAATATATCCACAACCAGGGCACTGCATATAAAGTCTCCTAGACTCTCTACCAAATCTCGTGGGACCTGAGCAGAGATATTAGTCGTTTGTAAACATTGCACACACCCGTTTCTGTGCTTGTGTTGTTTCCCAATTTATGATCTCTCCTCGGCCCCAGAGGATGCTCTCCCACAGCATCCTCCCACTTTATTTATAAAGCTCTGGAAATTTCACTTTACTACTCACTTTACTACATATATATTTACAACACCTTTCAAGCTGGGTTGTAAAAATTACAAACTCCCAGTTGGTGCCACTGCCCACAGATGGCGTCACTGTGGATCACCTATGGGAGTCAGAGGCTTCGGCGGGCTGCAAAGCTGTCACTCCTTAAGCCGGAGAGATAACTGAGCACCAGGCGCTCGGCCAACAGAACAGGACACCGCTGCTGCAGTTCCACATCGGTGATGGCACGCTCAGTACACTTCCGAGAGGTAGGAGCTCTTTAGGAACAGGATACCCTTTCTCAGAAAAGCAAGTGTGTGGTTCTCGTCCAGTGAGAGCTTATATTTGGTCAGCTCCCAAGGAAATGTACTTCCTTGACCCATTTTTGGCTACCTATAGAGTATAAATAAACAGCATCTCACTTCCATATGACTTGGTCACTATTTTAGTTTTGAATATTTTGATATACAGCAGAGAGCTCATATTTAAATAAGACGCCAGGACTTTAGCCAGTTTTAGACACCAGTACTACCAACTGTGGGATATGCACTGTCTAATATGGCTCTCTGCTTAGATGTCCATTCTCTAAGTTCCTAGGACCTAGAAGGAATTAAAATAATCCAAGACACTTTTTTAGGGAGATAAAACAAGGCTGTTGCCAAAATCCAGACCAAGATTTTAACCAGAACGAATGTGTATGTTCTAATATTACACTTGTAAAAGTGTACAGGGAAGCAGCGTAAAAAATCAACACCACACTGAACAGCACACAACAGCACCTAAAGCAGTATCTGTTTTAAGTAGCTGCAAGCCTCTGCAAGCATCTGCCAGCAAGACTTTGTCCCAGGAGTAAACATAAAGGCTCTGCAACTAAAAGAAGGGAGGAGAGGGCGCAAAACACTTAGGGTGCCCTGTAGAAACACATGACTGCTGTACCATCTGTCCAGATGTTAAGGGCACGAACCCTTTGAGCCCTGGCAGGTTCAGTCCCAAGACGACACTCATATATATACTCACACATGTGCAAAATAAATCATTTACAAGTACTGTCACTGCATTACTAGTCGGACCAGCAAAAGATCAGAAACAACCGAAGTGCCCAATGAGAGGCACAGGTTAAATGAATTACAGTGCACCCATAAAACAGACATTATTGTCTTTTAACTCAGCCATTAAAAATAGGGAAGCAGTCACAAAAGACCACACTTCGTATGACAGGGACAGAAAGTAGATGAGTGGGTGCTAAAGGCTGGGGAGACTGGAGGGAAATGGGGAGTGAATGCTCACGGCTACAGGATTTCTTTTGGGATGATGAAAATACGATGTTCTCAAATGTATCAGGGTGATGATGGAACAATTCTGTGACTACACTAAACCCACTGAATTGGACATTTTACATGGGTGAATGATGAGGTACGTGAGTTATATTTCCACAGAGCTGTTATTTTAAAAAGTGAAGCAGTTCTCTATATGGAATCAACTCCAGAATAGATTGTTCTATGAGTAAAGCAAGGTACAGAACATTGTGAATAGTATGATCAATTTGTGTTTTCTTAAAAATATGTATTGTGAATGAAAAACGCTGCCTGCCATATCAGTAAACAAAGTGGTGGTCCAGTGGTTAGGACTCTGTGCTTCCACTGCAGGGGCCATGGGTTCAATCCCTGGTCTGGGGACTGAGATCCCACAAGCCTCGGCGCCAAAAAAAAAAAAAGTAAACAAAGGCTGTTGCAGCCATCAAGCCACTACAGCTGCCCCCAACGGTGAGCCCTGAGGGGACTCAGGATGGGAAAGATAGGAAAGCACACGACACTGGCCCCAGAGAGCTGAGGTGCACATCAAAGGAATGATTTCAGTGAGCCCAGACTCTTGCATCTTCCCATACACAGAAAAGCGCTAAATTCCTTAACTTGAGATGTCTGGTTTTCTTTATTTAACAGTCATCTTTTGATGTTCCAATTACCTGGCCTTTGTTGCAACAACTCCTCTACATCCTGGCTCCCCCTTACCTCTTGGGAGCAGCCCCTCGGAGCTGTCTGAGAGGCTGCCTCCCAGGCTTAAGCCCTCAGAAAGTCTGCCAAATAAAACCTAATTCTCAATTTTTAGGTTGTGCTTTTTTTTTTCAGTCGACTATATATATATATATATATATATATGCTTTACTGACTTATATATGAAATACAGAGAGAACTAGCTGACTGTGGTTGGTTGCCTCTGAGGAAAGAACTGAATGGCTAGAGAAGACTCACTTTTCACTCTATGCCTTTTTGTACTTTTGAATTTTGTACATGTTTGTGTTATCTATTGAAAACACATTTTTAAAAGCAATGTATTGGGCTTCCCTGGGGGCGCAGTGGTTGAGAGTCTGCCTGCCGATGCAGGGGACACGGGTTCATGCCCCGGTCCAGAAGGATTCCACATGCCACGGAGCGGCTGGGCCCGTGAGCCATGGCCGCTGAGCCTGTGCGTCCAGAGCCTGTGCTCCGCAACGGGAGAGGCCACAACAGTGAGAGGCCCGCGTACCGCAAAAGAAAAAAAAAAAAGCACTGTATCCAATATAGTTTCAATTTATCAAATATTCTGTTTCTCATATTCAATATTCTCCAATCAGTAACATTTATCCATGATGAGAAATTTATAGTTAATGTAATACCAAAACTTAGCAACTAATTCATCTTTAAAAAGTTTAAAATATTAGGCAGCAAATGATAGCCTAATTGATTATTGTGCTTGTCCCTTGTTTTTCCTATTATGATTTGCTTTTTAACTGTTTTTAACTTAATTGGAAACTCCATTTGCAGGTGACGAGGAAAACTAACATTAAAAATAAACATATCAATTCTGATGTTTATCAACTCCGTTAAAGGATCTGAAGAATCTAGTAGAAATTACTATCTAAAATAAAGTTAATAACCCATAGACTCGATTTAATGCTACCATTTCAACTTGTACTTTGCTTCTAATTAGTGAAGCATGTTCATACGATGCTTATAGCGCAGCGAATATAATATATTACACTACAGCCAAGATAATAAAGGTCACCCTACTCAGTGTCCACATTTTTTAGCAACAGGATTTTTCTTTCCTTCAGTGTAAACTGCACTAGAAAGTAAGATCTTTAGGAAAGGCTATACAAACACACATCCCTAACACTCATAAAACTTCCCTTTATATACAAACTGGATTTGAACTATTTAGCCTGTTGCCTTGACAACTAATTAACCCTGACAAAATTAAGCATTCCTTCTCCAGCGTTTCCATAGCATCACAGGGGTACCTGCTTGGCATTCATCACATGGCACTGTAATTATTTGTCTATACACCTGTCTTTCCCACTGTACTTCTTTCCTTGTGGCAGAAATAGCTTATTCGTGTCTGTAATTTTGGAGCGTTGCCAGCGCTCACATACAGGAGACACTCAGGAAGTCTGCTGAATGAGTGATTAGAATCAGGATTAGGAACACTTGCACTACCCTGAAACCATCCAGCTTCGAGATCCTCGTGACCTAGAGTTAACTCTTCATCACCCACACTACTGCAATCCCTAAAAAAGAGAGAAGCACATACATGCTGCCCCAAACCATCTACTCTACACATGGTTAAACTCAGCTAACATGAAAATCAATCAGGCTGCACAAAGCACACACACACAGAAAGCAGTGCCAAGACCACAATGCAGCTTTGAGATTTTCTTTTTTTCCCCCCAAAACTGAATGTATCTAAATCAAGTCATTTATCAAATGTTCATGGATTTGGAATGCTTGAACTCAGCCGGTCTCTGACTAAACAATGAATTGGGACGATGGAACGCTGTAGACCAAGAGGCCTGCCAGGACATTCCAACAATTCCCTGGTCCCTGCTGGTTCAGCACCGGTGCCAAACACAACACCAGCTCTAGGGCCCACGGAGCAGAGCGGCCAGGGTGGCCTTACGAGCCCCCAGCGGGCCAGCCCCAGTGCCCACAGCAAGCTGGGTCAAAGGTCCCACGGCGACTGGCAGAGACACAGGAGAACACTCACTGTCCTCAACAATCCACTAACCAAACCTTCTATCACACCAGCTAATGAATGATGATGCAGATTTGAGTTTTAGCACCTTTTTATTAGTCTCTTAACTAATCCAGGCGATTTTTGTCAACTAGTAATTTGTCAAAAGGCAAATAATGTAAAGGTAAAAGTTATAAAATTGGAAGATTCCAGATATTTTAGACAGAACATAATAGCAAAAGAACAAAAAGACCTAAATCTTGTAATGATATAAAACAAATTTAAGGGGCCATAATTTTCAAGACTTACTAGCTGACAATCAAAAGATAAAGCTTTTGTAACAGTTCCACCAAAAACTAGCTGTGGAACCTTGGGCAACTCACTCTGTCTCTTGGGGCCCAGTCTTCTAAACAGTTAAGATGACTAGAATAAATCATCACTAAGATCCTGTCCATCTAACATTATCCCATAATCAGTGCAAAATTTTAAAATAAAGATCTTATATAAAATATAAGGTACAGAAATTTTTTTCTAGGCACCAGTTCATTACTTGATTTTTTTCGCAATCATTTTAGAACTACTCATTTTAGAACTTTTTTTTAATCATTTTAGAACTATTTCTAATCATTTTAGAAGTATTCAGGTTCTAAACTACTCTTATCTATGAGTATCAATTCACAGGCTAATTAACGGCTTCCTTCTCCATAAAGCAAAAGCCATAATCAATAGTTGTTCTAGATAAACACACAAACGTGTGTCTGTCTGACAAATATGTAATCGTGTATGCGCACGCACATGCGCTCTGGCATGCATCTGGGCTGGGCGAAGTGCACACTTTCACACGCTGCCACGCTCTCGTCTCCCCCGTGCTCTGTGAGCCACCCCAGCTCTGCCTACACCTCCAGGGAGCAGCTTGGGACCGGCTCCACTGCCACACACTCACACGAGAACCAACAGCCCGATATCAACCTGCTCAATTCGTGGACTTGTCAACTCTTTCGCAAAAAAAAAACAGACTAAACGTCAGCCTTCAACAGGTCTTCTCTACTTTTTTGTTTATTTTGTTATCTGCAAATTTGTACAAACATATAAATGGCTCTACTCTCCAGAGACGTATTTCTGAGGTTACCGCTGGGGCCGGAGACTGTGCTTGGAATACTGAACTGCAATGTTTTCTTAAAACCAGAGTCTACTTTGTTACACAGGTCTGCTTGTAAATTTGTGGAACCCCAGATATTTGAGGCAGCTTCCATAATTCTCATTTTGTATTTCTAACTGGACCAGTACTAACTTTATATGTGCTTAACTGGTTTATACACCTTGGGACGCTACCTGGTACGTTTCTGACTCATCTTAGAAGCACCGTACTTAGTACTCACACTCTCAACGGTTCTGGCCTATTCCGACAGGAGTGACAGGACAGTCCCGGAGACTCTGCCTTTCAGGTTTGGGAGCACCTGATACGTTTTCACGTACATACTCTGAAGCGCTTGCACCTGCCCCCACCATCCTGTGGACTCCACGCACCCACAGTGCTGTCTTCTGGCGCCTGCGTGCTCGCTGGCTGTTTCAGTTACTCCCGGGAGCCTCAAAACATGTGGACATCAGAAAGGGAGACGTGTGTTTAAAACTGGAGCTTTGGGGCATTTAAACCTTTTTGAATTGCGCTTCAGCAGAAGTTTTTCCTCCTAATCCTGTGCCTGTTCTGGTCCAGGCAGAGGCTGGTTCTGCAGCTCTGCTTTGAAGGAGTGCGTCCACAGTCACTCCACCCCCTCTCCCTTCTGCCCTGAAGGTCACTCGGCATACAGTGGAAATCCAAGTTTCAAATGGGACTTCAGTCATTTGTAGAATGCTCTGTGTTCATGGGTGCAGATGGCTACCAAATGGAATAAACTTGGTTACAAACTGGGGCAACTAATTTGAAAAGCAACAAACCAGCTCTAAGTTGTACATTCGAATTTATTTAAAAAGTCTTAGCACAAGTTGGAGAATTTCTTTAGCCTTTAGCAACTTAAACTATAATTCCCATCATTCTGTTTCAATATTTTCCAATTACCTGTAACAGACCAACCAAGCTAAACTGGCTCTGCGTCCTATTTAATCCATCAATATTTTCAACTCGTGTGGAGTGCCTCAAGTCAGCACAGTGAAAGGAACAGGTGCACTTTATAAAATGCCCCCCTCGCCTTCTTCAGGAGGCTCTGACTGCTGCGGTACTGAGCCCACATCACATTTGCTTTGTCTTCCAGGTGACCTGCGCCCTGCTGCCTTGGTCTTCCTACAGGCTTCACAAGAACACCAGTGTTCCCGATGGATTCTCCACAGGCGGCCAGCTCTACTGCGAGCCCACCCCCGCGCACCCCCACCCCCACCCCCACCTCCCGCCCCATGACTTCCACTCCTGAAGATTCCTTAAATACCCACCTCTCTAACCACGTTCATTGTCGGCCACTCCCAAACAGGTCAGATTTTAGTAGCCTGAGTTCCTCTGAGGAATACCTCCCGCACACGGGCTAGAACCTGCAGTGGCCGGCGTGCGTGCCCTCACTTCTGTTACCACGTGCCACCCCTGCTCCCCGCACCATCACACAGCAGGCCTCAGAGTGCCCCCTTCGCTCACTAAAGAGGCAACCACAGCTAAAATCACTGTTACAACCTACTACTTCCCAGAGTGACTTTTCAAAAGATGTTTCTTCCCCCTGAGTCTGCGTAAAATATATTTTCTCCTTCAAATTTTTCTTTGTGTTGAAATTCTAACATGAATACGGGGTAGCTCTCTGGGACACAGTGACACCCAGTGAAAGGTGTCTTCTCCATTTTGGAAACAAACATATGTGACCTCTGATCATTCTTTCTCTGTACAAACACTGGCTTTCTGCAGTACAGGCAGACCTTGTTTTATTGCGCTTTGCAGACACTGCGTGTTTTACAAGTTGAAGGTTTTGGGCAACCCTAGATCAAGCAAGTCTACTGGCGCCATTTTTCCAATAGCATTTGCTCACTTCATGTCTCTGTGTCACATTTTGGTAATTCTCAAAATATTTCAAACTTTTTCATTATTACTGTATTTGCTGTGGTATCTGTAATCAGTGGTCTTTGATGTCCGCACTACAACTTGACTTGAAGGCTCAGATGATGGTTAGCATTTTTTAGCAATATTTTTCAATTAAGGTATGAACACTGTTTTTACAGATATAGTGTTACTGCACACTTAACAGACTACAGCATAGTGTAAACATAGCTTATATGTGCACTGGGAAACCAAAAGGTTTGTTGACTCGCTTTATTGTGACATGCACTCTATTGCAGTGCCTGGAACCGAACCAGCAGTGTCTCTGAGGTCATCAGTACATCAGTTATTGTAGGGGATTACTGCATGAAATGTGCAAATGACATCATCTACATAGCCTTGTTGGATTATCTCCTCTGGTTCACACTGTTATTAAAAGCACATTGTATTATAGAGCTATTCCGATATTTTAGATATAAAGCTGTGTTCTTTCTTTAATCTAGACGTATGGAATACATTAGGTAATAGATGCATTACTTGGAAAGTTCTGCTTTGACAAACTGACAAAGTCTAAATTAACAAATACTGTATCCCAGCGAGCAGCAAATCAATGAAACATCCCAAGAAGAGGAGAAAGACAATTAAAATGGAAACATTCTCCAAAGGGACACAACTTGGACCCGCTCACCTGCAGGGTGTAGGCTACCAGCACTCCCCAGCCCACTTACTTGAAATTCTTACATTCAGCTCTTGAGAGTTCTTAACTTAAATACAACTGACTTTAAATGAGAAGTTCCTCTTGTGGTTTTAGGACAGATGCAGCATCCCGGCCCCCTGAGTCCCGTCAGACCAAGGTCATGCCCTCCCGGGCAGCGCTGCTCCAGCACTGAGTAACAATGCAGGTCCCCTGCTCCTGTCCCAGCACCTCTGAGAAGTGCCTGATGATGATGACGTACTTACAGACACAAAAACAGTCTTTACTGTTGTCGTAAAAAGCCATAGATGCATATACATTAAGAGAAAAAAGAAGTTCCCACTTACCTGGCGCAACTACATTCACTCTAATTTTCTTTCTTGCTACTTCTTTAGCAAGAGCGCGTGAGAACGCAACTAGCCCGCCTTTACTGGCGCTGTACACGGACTGCCCAGAACTGCCTTTTACACCTACAACGCTTCCTGGAAAAAGAAATGAGAGCAAATTCAAACCAATTAATGGGGTTACTATTCTGAATGTTCAGATGCTCTACAGTAAACAAACAAAGTACAAACTATTCTACCCTGTCCTTTGCTAAAATTAGGAATCCTAACCATTGTCATTTGAGTAGTAAGACTTAGGGTCTGAGTCTGCTCAGATACATAGAGAAAACAGGATCCAAAAGAAGCTCACGGGAAACCCTGAGTGCCAGGCAGGGGTTGAGAACGGATCCATTAAGTGACAGGAACCCATTCTCATCTCTGAGGAGGACAAACATGACGAAAATTCTACAGTAGTTACAAAGGCTTCCAATAGGAAAAGGTTAAACCAGAAAAAAAAAGTCAGATAAAGGCTGATTTTATGATTCTACCACACAGATAAGTATTTATTTCCACCTAAAAAAAATAGTTCATCTGAGGATAAATCTTACTAAATTTCAACTACTATCAATCTAAATTAGCAAAGTTTCAATTGCACACTATCTGTAAAATTGCAATTTAGTTACCTTCAGTGATGTATTAACCTGTACCGCCTACTATAAAGATTCTTGGGTGGCTTCATTTATATGAATATGAAAGAATAATTTATAATTCAAGTATCAACTGTATGGAAATAAATTCTTGCAGAAGAGAAATTGGGGAAATAATCTTCTCCACCAGTGACCTGTACTTATGATATAAAAATTAATCAAGAGCCTCAGAAAATTTTTGAGAAAGTAATTTAATTTTAGATAAAGAGAACATTCCAAATACTTCTCAAATTATAATCAAGTCCAATATTAAAATATTTAACCATGTCAGATGTCCCATGCCAGTTAATGACAAAGGAAGAGAAATATGAAGCACAGAAAGAGAGAAAAGACACATCAGACACAGGAAACGCACGTGGAGAGAGAAAGGGGTTTGGGGAGAAAGAAAAACAGGGAGAGACACAAAAAAGAAAGAACAACGCAGGCTTAAGAGGAGAGGCCGAGCATGAGGCTGGAGCAGCTGTATTTCACGCCATACGCTACAGTTCACCTGTCAGAGTGATAACTTCTGAAATACAATGGACTTTCTCGCAGTTTAAAGTAGTCCCCTCTGTGATAAGAGTCCCCTAGTTTATTTTCAATACTCTATTTTTATTTACTTTCAGCATGAGTCTAAAAGTTTGCATGTAAACAAAGGACTGATATGGGCTTTTTATATATATCTAAAAGGGGGATATTTTAGAGTTAAACAAATACACCCCACTTTATCAGGTAAAACATACAGGCCAGTGTACCAGCTCACAAGAACCCAAATCATACCTGGCTGTGTTAGAAGGCAAAGGTCAACTCATTTACTAAGCTTTTATAAGAAAACTGACCTCTCACATTTTTAAGGGTAAATGTCAAAAATGTTCTACTTCTTATTAGCACAGTATTCTTTCCTTTCCTCATTTTCAGAAAAGAAAAACCCTATATTCTGGCTTTAAAAACCCTTATATTCTGGTTTAAACCCTATATATCAACCCTATATTCTGGCTTGGAAAGACATCTCCTGCATTAGAAAGAACAGGGTCACTGACTGTAACAGAGCAGCATCCCCCTTCTGTGGCCTCCTACGGTATCACCACTTAAAAGGCAGATGGCATGCTGCTATTTTCAAACTGTCAGACTGAAATACAACTTCAAGCCACTTTGCATTTTAAGGTCTATATGCACATTCTACAGTCTGTCTGCCCTGTGGGTAGGTGAACTGAAGTCTAGGAGTTACTTACATCACCCTAAAAAACTGAAAAGGTTGTTCTCTTAAGTAAACCTCCTCTTAGACCTCTGAACTAGATTTATTAGTGACCCATGCAAGCACTGTAGAAATCACTTTTTAGCCCCCACTATCAAAAAGTTTTTAATTTCTTGCCCAGTTTGAAAATTCGGTTTCACATAAAAATCAGGATGTTCGGACTTCCCTGGAGGCACAGTGGTTAAGAATCCACCTGCCAATGCAGGGGACATGGGCTCAAGCCCTGGTCCGGGAAGATCCCACATGCCGCAGAGCAACTAAGCCCGTGCGCCACAACTACCGAAGCCTGTGTGCCTAGAGCCCGTGAGCCACAACTACTGAGCCTGTGCACCACAACTACTGAGCCTGTGCTCTAGAGCCCGTGACCCACAACTACTGAAGCCCGCGCGCCTAGAGCCCGTGAGCCACAACAAGAGAAGCCACCACAGTGAGAAGCCTGTGCGCCACAACGAAGAGTAGCCCCCACTTACCACAACGAAAGCCTGCACGCAGCAACAAAGACCCAACACAGCCAAATATAAATAAATAAATAAATATTTTTAAAAGTTAAAAAAAAAAACTGGATGCCCAATTTCTCTTAAAAAAATCCAAATAGCTGGCCAAACTGCACCATGTTTGTGCACAGCAACGACCTGCTGGATCTGAGCCATTCCCCACTGGGCACCTTTTGTCATGTATTACCTGGCTCGTGCAGTCACTTTCCCAATACCTGGTGGTGTCACTCATATAACACCTGCTTGACCACTAGAAGGATGTAAATGGGTGATTCCTGTTTTACCGATTAATCAGTTAATCTAACCCTTTTTCTACAGATAATAAAGATACATTCCGTCCAAGTTTCACAAGTAAATATGTTCCAAATTACTTGATAACTTTCTTATGGTACGTGAGATAATAATAAATCCACAGAGGTCAGACTCACCCACATTCACAATGGACCCTGTCTGCTGTTTAATCATTGTCTTCACGGCAGCTCTACAGGTCAGCATGGAGCCCAAGAGGTTAGTATGAAGCTGAGATAGCATATCTTCGGCATTTGTCCTTACTAAGAGATTATCCCTACCAAAAAAACAAAAACCATGTAATTTAAAATTGGGATAAAACAAAACAAATTAAAAAGTCAAGAAACATGTAACATTTTCCCTGAATGCAGAATACAAGAAGTGCTTTATATTTGAGCTAGAACACCTAGAGAGCACATTTTAAACTTGGTTTGAGGCACTAAAATAACAACTGATAAGCCAGAAAGGACCCCTTGGAGGACAGGCCCTGGCCCCACTCAGGTAGAGGGGCACATACCCCTAACTGCTCAAAGTAGGGCCATGTGGCCAAAATAGCTTGAATGAAGTAACTGCCACACTATGCCTTGCTTAGAAAGTAAATTTTTATATTATTCTAAATATTCTGTCCTAAATTCATTAAAAAAAAAAAGAATACCCACTCTGATTCCATTAATATTAACTGAGAAAACATATATGGTAGCAGAGGTCAGGACCATGGTTACCTATAAGGAAGTAATAATTGGGAAGAAACTGCTGGGGTTCTGGAAAAGTTCTGCAGCTCAATATGGGTGGTGATTACAATGTTAAAACCGAAGTGTACCCTTACTATAATCTCAATATAAAAGAATGAAAAGTGTGTGGACTGACAGATCAAGTTTCAAAATACATAGTTTTTCTTCCAATGAGAAGTAAAACAAGTTAATTAATGTTAATTCATATTATTCAAAGACATAGAAGGAAAAAAAGACATATAGAAATGTACTTAACTTTGTGACCAACCTGTTAATTCCAGCTGCATTTACCAAGAAATTAACTCGACCTAAGTTCTTCTCTATCTCTTCAAATGTATTTTGAACATCATGTTCTTTGGCAACATCACAGCTCAACGCCAAATGATCTCCTATACAACAAAATTAGATCAGAATTACTAATAAAGTATAACTTGAATTTAAAAATGATTCAATACACATTTGTCAAGCATCTACTATGAGCTAGATCTGTTCTATCCAGAACATGAGATAAAACATGATTATGTCCCCGATTCCTGATTTTGTGGAGATCAGTCTAATAAACTGGATGGGGGCAGGTGGGTAACAAGAAATAAAGTACTTTGTATGATCATCTAACAATATTTATAGCTTTGACACTGACCCCATGCTATGCAATTCAACAGTTTTCTCTGTTTTATATTCCTTTTTTTTGAAACTGAACGTCTAATTCGGTTTTGATGAATTGGTTTCCTGGCCCTGAAATAAACTCTAGGATTTTTCTGTTTGTTTAACTATGTCACATATATTATAATGACTATTGTTCAAGCCTGACCATTAGGAGAGATAAGACAAAGCAGGAAGCTGTTAAAAAAAAATGCTAAAACTTTTTTACTAAAAACAACTCTTGCCTGCTTTTTAAACATATCCACTTTTTTTGAAGTGTTTAAATACCAAAAAAATTACACTTCAAAGAAAGCATTCTTTATTTTATAATACACCTTTTTAACATTCTAAACTGTAGATTTTTTAAAAAACTAAACAATTGTTTCTCTTCTGGCTAACCTTGCCTAATACATTAACATTAAAATTATCTCCTTAAACATTCGAAGACAGTAGGTCATCCGGGAAGTGATACTCTCTGGGTGAAAACCAGTCAGTCACTCATGGACGACGTAATTCAAGGAAATGCAAGGCCCCAGAGCATCTGCCTCTCTCTCGGCTCTTACCTGAAGACAGGCTGGACCCACAACCCCTGAAACCCAACCAGCAGATTTCATCCTGTCCAGCCAACACTGATGGTGTGGGGTGACCCAGAAGGACCCCCACGTTCTCGCCCCTTTGAATCTGAGCAAGAAGCATGGCTGAGATGCTCTGTGGTCCATAACGTACCACCGGCCCACGTAATCACTTCGGTGAAGCCGTCGGTGACGTTCCTGTAAAGGTGCCCCCCCCCGCCCCCGACGGTGAACCCGGTGCCCCTGCTCCCGGCCCGCCTACTACTCAACAACAGCTGCGAGCTCGGACCGTCACAGCACCCGGTCTCCCTACCCTCCAGAAACTGAAATTCGCAGAGAAACTGGCAATCCATTCCTAATAAACGGGGGTAAATGGAGTTTAAGTGCAATGACAAGGAATCTGGCGGAACAAATCTCATTGTCCCTTGGTGATGGTCACCAAAGCACCGTAGTAACGTCAGTGCCTTGGGCACAGGAAAGCAGACCGGGTACAACCTGGACTGGAAGGGCCGCAGACGTCCTGGGCCGGCACTGCCTGCGCATGCGCACACGTACCAACGCGCAAGAACACGCAGGCGCGCCGGCAAGCCTCGCCAGACGGCGCCGCACCTGCGGCACGCACTGCCCCGCGCCCCACACGGTGAGCCTGACCGGCCCGGGGAGGAGGGCGCCCACGACGGCTTCTCGGACCCGCACCGGCCGCTGTTCACATTCGCCGCGCGGAGGCGGGGCGCCCCCGGTCGGTACCCACCGCCCAGGTCCCCGGCCGCGGCTCTGGCCCCCTGCAGATTCCGGGCGACGATGGCCAGTCGGTAGCCTCTCTGGGCCATCAAGCGGGCCACCACCTTGCCGATGCCCCGGGAGCCTCCGAACACGGCGCACACCCTGTCCATCTGGGACGGGGAGCCGCAGACCCGGAGAAGGAGACTACAAGGCCCGGCCCTTCTCACCGGCCTCGCGCCTTCACACCACGGCGGCTCCCACAAACCGAAGCGCCGCCCCAAGCCTCCCGCCGCCGGACTGGAGCCCGGGAGGGCGGAGGCGCCCAGAGCGCCGCGTCAGCACGTCACGTCGGCGCGCCGACGTCAGTGCGCGGAGGCTACGGGCGCCACGCCCTCCGCGGACGCGAGCGTGGGCGGGAGAGTCCTGGGGCGAGAGAGACGGGGAGCGAGAGCCAGCTTGAAGGGGCCGCGCTGCATGCTGGGACTTGTAGTCTCGGTGCCGGCGAAAGGGCGCGGTAGCGGTGCGGTGGGTGGGGTGGGGCTTGCCCTGCAGTCGGTGGGCCCTGGGCTCCGGCTTTGCCAACACCCTGGACGCTGGATGTTCCGTCGTAAGATCAGGACCGTGCCGGGTTGGGACACAGGGATCACAGCGTTAGGACCCGGGATGGACTCTCCAGGTTGTGTTTGGCTGAGACCTGAGGTCCTCCCGTGAAGGAGTGGACACCGGAGTCAGCGTCACAACAGACCTTGGTCTTCCTGTTGTCCAGCTTGGCTCATGTGCCCCACGCAGGGTGAGGCCTAACAAACCAAACCGTGGGCGCGTCTGGAGCAGAGAAATGTTTCGTATAGGGCTGTAAGAGGGAGAACAAGCCTGACTCCATAGTGGGGCTGTTTCTTCCACTTTAACCTTTGTATTCTGTTGCTGTTACTTTGATTTAAGAATGTTGCCTGCAGCCTGAAATATACAGGAGAGCCAGTGCTCAAGGCTCTGACCTTTAAGGGGACACCACTTTTCCATTCATACAGAGATAAAAAGTTGCAGAACACAGAATAACGTTGTTCTAGTTGGAGGTTTACAGGAACATCGTGACCTGACCTTTGTGGAGAAACTGCAAGAACAAGGGATTCCTACACAAAATGTGCAACAACCAGCCACACCCCCTCCCTCACTTGGCCTTTAAAAATGCTTTGGCTGTTTTGGGGGCACAAGACACCCATCTCCTTGCATGGCCCTGCAATAAACCCTTCTCTGCTCCGGAGTCTGACGTGCCAGTATTGTTGACCTCACTGTGTGTCTGGCACATGAACTTGGTTCGGTAACAGTTTCAGGGAAGGAGGTTTTATGGGCACAATTTGCTAGGAGGTCTGCGGAGTGTGTACCCCTCTTCTGATTGGTTGGTGGTGAGGTAACAGGGTGGTGTTCCAGCAATCTCAATCATCAGCCTCTGGTTCCAAACAGTCTGGGTCCCCGTGCTTGTGCTCAGTCTGAAGTCACCATCCTCCACCGGGTGGGACCTTAGTTCCTGCAGAAGAGCTCAGAGACATGTATGACATGGCTGTTATGCAGGTCCCCTGAGGAGAAAACAGGACTCTGCCCCATCTTGCGCTATTGTTTCTTTCTGCACCCCTCCGCTAATAAGTAACTGTTTGAATCTGCCCTTTGGAACTCAGGAAAGGTCTAGGAAGCGGAAAGCCTTTTTCCTACGAACAAGAAATAGGTGACATGGAAAAGCTTTTATACCCGGGAGGGTCCCACACGGTCCTGCTCAGTTTCAATCCCCGCCCCTTCTTTGATTCTCCTGCATCTTCAGGGGAACAGGTGTTAGACAAGAAAAGGAATAACATTTTGGACAGAGGGGTTAATCATAAACGCGGTTTTAGAGGGACTCGGTTTCACCCGCCTGAAGGACTGGGACACGAGGGTCAGACTCAGCCCAGACCCCGCCCTCCCTCCCCCTGCCCCACCCGGACACACTGTTCTCAAAGGGAGCTGTTGTTGAGGCAGGTGCCTAGTCAAGAACATACAGGAGGAGCTCAAGAAAGGCTAACTGAACGGTCTTGCCTCAGCATCCTTGGCTGCTGCAAACAAACAAAAATACTTACTGCAGTTCTGAAGAGGATGTGCTCAGTGTTCTCTGGGTTAATAAGCTGAAAGTTGAGCATGTGATACAATTTTACTTGATACAATCTTTATATTAAATGTTTCAGAAAAGTAAACCGTGGTCCCTACTACTAAAAAGTAGACCGTCTGGGGGCAACAGGACAACTACCCATGAAACACAAAGGAGCAGCACACAATCATGAAGTGCAAAGTTATCTTAACAGGACAGCTCAGAGGAGAGGGAGGTCAGTGTAGGACGAAGAAATGCATGGGGAAGCTGGATTTGAAGGCTGGGTGCAGACTGAATGGAGGCAGGGGAAGAGCCCAAACAAAACAAAAATCCTAAGCAAACTGAGCATCATTTTTTGTCCTACCTAGCTCCTCGAGGGATTTGAAGTGGCTTGCAAAACTATACAGTAAAACCTCACGTCCATTAGGATGGCTACTATTAAAAAAAATGACTAATAATAAGCACTGGCGAGGATGTAGAGAAATTGAAACTCTTGTGCACTGTTGATGGGAATGTAAACTGGTACAGTTGCTCTGGAAAATGGTATCGTGGTTCCTCAGAAAAAATACAGTCTTACCGTATAATCCAGCAATCCCACTTCTGGGTAATTCCACTTCTCAAAAGAATTGAAAGCAGGGTCTTGAAGCAATATTTGTAAACCCATGTTCATAACAGCATTATTCATAATAGCTAAAACGTAGAAGCAACCTAAGTGACCACTGATGGATGGTGGACAAGCAAAATGTAGTACGCACATGCACACACACTGGAACATTAGTCACCCTTAGAAAAGAATCCTGCAATATGCTACAACATGGATGAACCTTGAGGACATTACACTAAATGAAATAAGGCAGTCACAAAACAACAAATGCTGTATGATTCCACCTATACGAGGCACTCAGAGCAGTCAGAATGATACAGGCAGAAAGTAGGATGGAAATTGCCAGAGGCTGGGGAGGAGAAGGAAAGGAGAGTTGGTGTTTAACAGGTGTAATGTTTTTGCAAGATGAAAAGAGTTCAGGAGATGCATGGTGGTGATGGAGGTTACCATATGGGTGTTACTTAATACTATTGAGCTGTACGCTTAAAAATGGTTAAGAAAGTAAATTCTATGTGTATTTTACCACAATTTTTAAAATTGGGGAAGAAAACAACCACAGCCATACAAATTTTTTTTTTTTTTTTTTTTTTTTTTGCGGTACGCGGGCCTCTCACTGTTGTGGCCTCTCCCGTTGCGGAGCACAGGCTCCGGACGCGCAGGCTCAGCGGCCATGGCTCACGCGCCCAGCCGCTCCGTGGCATGTGGGATCCTCCCAGACCGGGGCACGAACCCGTGTCCCCTGCATCGGCAGGCGGACTCTCAACCACTGCGCCACTAGGGAAGCCCTGCCATACAAATATTAACACTGACAACAAGAACACTGAATGCAGTTTAAAGTTTCTTAATGGGGTTGTCTTTTGTCCCTAAAGCATATAGCAATCCTGTCAAAATACTGTGATTTAAGAGCACTTTAAATATTTCTTCTCTGAGGAGTTATAGCACAAACTTGATACTGGGTTGTTTTCAATTTTTAGAAATTATTATATGATTTTTAAATTTTGTCTTTTAATTATATAAAACACTTGCATGGCTCTTAAGTGTAAACCACAAAGCAGGTACATTCAGAGAAGCACAGCTTTCATCTTTGCCTCTGTTTCCTGTTCTCTTCCTACCCGTATAAAATGTTAAATTTTTATTTATCCTTCCATTCTTTCTTTTTGAAAATATTAGAAAACGCATGTCTCTTTCCTGTTTTACCCTCTTTCTTATACAAAGGTCAGACACTACAACAATTGTTCCACACCTTGCTCTTTTCAGGATAATAATATATCTTGGAGATCATGCCGTGTTTCTTTTCACACTTGCACAGTCCTCCATATAGGGATTGTGACTGGCAGAATCCTAAAGACGACCCTCCCCTTCCCACCCCAGCTATTCAATCCAACACTAGCCTAGGAACCACTGGGAAGAGAATTTGAAGACGTAATTAAATCCCAATTCAATAACCTTAAAATATGTAGATGATCTGGGTGAGCCTAGTCTAATCACCTGATGCTCTTAAAGCAGACCATTTTCTCTGGCTGGTGGCAGAGGAGACGTCAAAGACACTGAAGCCTGCTCAACAACAAAAACCAAGCAATCCAATCGAAAAATGGGCAGAAGACCTTAAGAGGCACTTCTCCAGAGAAGATGTACAGATGGCCAGTAGGCACATGAAAAGATGCTCAACATCACTAATTAGAGAGATGCAAATCAAAACTACAGTGAGGTATCACCTCACACCGGTCAGAATGGCCATCATTAAAAGGTCTACAAATAGCCAATGCTGGAAAGGGTGTGGAGGAAAGGGAACCCTCCTACACTGTTGGTGGGAATGTAAGTTGGTGCAGCCACTATGGAGAACAGTATGGAGGTTCCTCAGAAAACTAAAAATAGAATTACCATATGATCCAGCAATCCCACTCCTGGGAATATACCCAGACAAAACTATAACTCAAAAAGATACATGCACCCCTATGTTCATAGCAGCACTATTCACAATAGCCAAAAGATGGAAACAGCCTAAATGCCCATGAACAGATGAATGGATAAAGAAGATGTAGTGCATATATACAATAGAATACTACTCAGCCATAAAGAAGAATGAAATAATGCCATTTGTAGCAACGTGGATGCAATAGAGATTATCATATTAAGTAAGTCAGAAAGAGAAAGAAAAATACCATATGACATCACTTATATGTGGAATCTAAAATATGGATTCTAATACACTTGCACTGCTTACATATTTACACATAAAGTTCCTGTATATATAAAAAATATTTTCAAGGACTCACGGGCTTGGTAATATTCAAAAGACATTATTGCTACATTTCAATATTTACCAAAAAAAAGCCACAAAGTACTTTCAAACATTAAGCCACTGCAAAGACCTATCTACAAAACAGAGTCATAGAGAGAACAGACTTGTGGTTGCCAAGGGGGGAGAGGGAGGCAGAGACAGGGGGAGGGATGGACTGGGACTGTGGGGTTAGTAGATGCAAACTATTACATTTAGAATGGATAAACAACAAGGTCCTACTGTACAGCTCAGGGAACTATATTCAATATCCTGTGACAAACCATATGGAAAAGAATATAAAAAAAGAATGTCTATAATGTAATGTGTATAACTGAGTCACTTTGCTATACAGCAGAGATAGGCACAACATTGTAAATCAACTAGACTGCGATAAAAAAAAATTTTTTTTGTAAAAAAAAAAGACAAAGACACTGAAGCCTGAGGGGGATTCAGGGCCTGAGACATGTTCCTGCCGGCCTCCAGGAAGGAAGCAAACAGCTATGCTGGGAACTGCTCATTGGAGGCTGAGAGCAAGCCCCAGCTAAAAACCATCAAGAAAATAAGGACTCCAGTTCCACAGGGACAAGGAGGTGTGTTCTGCCAACCAACAGTGAGATAGGAAGAGGACCCAAGCCTCGGGTGAGAATCCGGCACCAGCCATACCTGGACCCCAAGTATGTGAGGCGTGGCACCAGGACTGCTGACCCACAGGAGCTGTCAGATTAACAAATTTGTGTTCCCTTTAAAAAAAAATACATGGGTAAATTTTAAAAGGCAAAGGAGACCACCTTCACCCCTCAAGGCAAGGAAAATAACATGGGATCAGGGGAAAGGCTATAAAAATCAAGCCGTGCTGTAAGAATCTCTGCAGTACTAAAGAAGAGATGCATATGTGATGCCGAGATTCCTAGTGGTCAAAGAAAATAAGGACACACGATTCATTACAAGTTGTAATTTCTATAAGAAGTGAATATACTGGTTGCACAGCAAAGAGGTCTGAGTGATGGTTCCTCCTCGTGGGTCTCATAAAAGGCACCCTAGCATTACAGTGGGCCTTGCTTGTCATGAAAAAACTATACTGTAAGGTCATTTTATAGCATCTGTTTTTATTAGAGGACAGAACACCAGAACAGACTTTATTAAAAGTGAGCGCAATAGGAATGTAAACAATATAAGCAAACATCCAGACACAAGAACGGGTCTTTGGGTACTTGAAACGTTGAGGAGATAAGCCTGATCACAGGAAAGTTGGGATAGTGCTGGGTTACAGAGGCTTTAAAACCAGATGCAGGCATTAAACCGGGAGGCGCTTTAACCCCAGAAGTCACAAGATAAAAGCTGAATTTAAGAACATGGTGTATATCAGGGTGGGTTAGACCAAATTTGTCTAAGCCTCTGTGCGACTACACACTCATATGCAACCCTGGAAAACCTGTCTTAGACAAATTACCGGTATATGGGTCAGTCTGAATGCCAATTATCAGTACATTCCTGGCATCCAGCATCATGGGGCAAAGCAGAGAGGTTCAATCCTTGTGACAAGTTCTGTCAATTTCAATAGGAAAAGGTTATATTTCAATAGGAAGGTTAATTTCAATAGGAAATAGGTTATACTTTTTTCTGCATGTTGTTTTAGCAAAAACCCTGATTTTTAGATGTATTGCATCTACCACGAAGATTATGACTGAGGAGACGAGGTGACATTCACATTCTCAGAGCTTTCCGATGTTCCTCTCTGTGTATACACACAAATTGTTAGGAGGAGCTGCTCTTTTGCCACTTACTTCGGTTTAAACCCCAAGGCAATTTCCCCCCCTTAGTGCATCCCAGCTTAGGACACTCATCACAACAAATCAGCCATCAGGCAGGAGGGCTGCAGCAGGGGAGGGTCTCCCGGATCCCTTGAGAGCAGAATGAGGGTCTGTAAATTAATCTGGGTCTCCTTCCCCAGAAGGACAGTGAAGAAAGCCATGAGGATGGGTCACCTCTGGTCTTTCCTTCTCACGCCACATGTCACTTTTGTGATAACATGTTGACTGTATTTTACACTTTAATCTAAACCAACCTAAGAATATTTTTTCTCTTGACTCCAATAACTGAAGTAACACAAGAAAATTCCGTATGTATAAAGACTATTGTACACAGTTTTAAATGTACATACTTTGTATTCTTTTTTCTTATCACAAACAATACCATTTAAGTGTAAGAAGAATTTTAGAAAAAAACTGTATTTTTAAGGTAAACAAAAACTAATTGAAAGTGTTGTACACTTTAAATGGATGAATTATATGGTATGTGAATTATATCTCAATAAAACTGTTATTAAAAAAATTAATTGAAAGCCCACTGTCCTTGTACATGAAGTTTAAAACGGCAGCTAACTGTAAGTGGGTTTCTTTCACGGGTATTCTTATAAGCCAAGATTTACAACACCCGAGATTCCTAATCTACAGAAATTAATAAGAAATTCATAATTATGGTTTGATATTTGGGGGGAAATCTCTACATAACACGCTGTACTAAGCATCTCCAACTTAGCAGGCCCACGACTCCTCCCAGCCGTCTAGGCCGTGGGGACCCGTAGTGCCCAGACGGCGCGTGGACAGCCCAGCTTCTCAGTACAGCCCGTGCTCTTATTCCCAAGAGGGAGATTAGAAAGCTGCCTTAGATACAACTTTCGTGATGAAAAAGCAGCATCGGTTTTCTCTTGACATTCTTCTAGCCAGTCTGCCAGGTCATCTAAGTTGTAAGGAACGTCCTTTTCACGATTTACAGAAGATTATTTCATCTTGAATGGGGAAAATGTGTCCTTGAGCACTCTTATTCTGCTGAGCTGGCATCCATGCCACAGAGAAGGGCATCTGTACCCAAGGACGCCTTCTGAACCTACCCCGCTGAGCGCTCAACTGCTTAAGGCGAAAACCTGGAGTTTATCCCTACCCTCCGGCACCCAGGCCACCTCCAAGCAGAGTCCCGCTGCTGCTCCAGCCTGCACCCTCTCCAAAAGCAGAGCCGGGCCCGCGTCCGGGCCCTGGGCCTGAATGACTGGAACAGCTGGGCGCCGGTCCCCCGGGATCACGCCCTCCCATCTGCCCTCCCCTCCACAGAGGGCTCCCCCTGAAGTCACGTCCGCTCCTCTGTCCCCGCCACGAAGGCTCTGTAGCAGCTCCCCACCCTGCGCACGACAAGGTTGCGCCCTCCCGATCTGGTCCCCGCTCCCGCCTGCTCGTCCTCGCCCACCGCACTCTTCCCATCACCGCTCTTCCCATCACTGCTCCTATGGGACAGGGCTTTGCAATTCCCCGAGCGACATGTCCCTTCCCACCTCCGTGCTGTTCCAAACGTGAGGCAGGAGGGAAGGGGGCAGGGCACAACCTCTCAAAGAAGGACATAGCCCTTGAGGATAGGACATAAACTGGTTAGAACCGACTAGGCTCAAGATCGAGGAAGGTTCCACTTCCAGTGGACCTTGATTCTCCGTGTATATATATACGCTCATTGTAACACATCAGCTAAGTGACACACCCACCAGTGCCGTGGTTCCGAGGCCGACCATAAAAGGCCAAAAAGTGGGCAGTGGCCCAATTCCTGGAAATCCCCACCCTTTCCCCCAAATAGTTAGAATAATCCTCCCGCTCATTAGCCTATGAAATTACCCAGCCTAAAAAACTAACCACCCCATATTTTGGGGCCTCTCGCCTTCTGAAACGGTCCACACTCTGTCTATGGAATGTGTACCTCTCTAAAAATACCCACCTCTTACCTATCGCTTTCTCTCTCACTGAATTCTTTCTGCAATGAGACATAAAGGACCTGAGCTTCATTAAGTCCTGAGACCAGGTGTGTGATCTCAATTAAAAGACGGGGGGTTCACGTCCCACTCTGGGTTGTGTGGTTTCAAATGCTGTCTGCCCCACCTCCAGGGCTCTCCCTTCTTCTCCTGGTGACATCAGATTTATCACTCAGGACACGGCCCAAGCATCTCTTCCAAGGAAGCCTTTCCCGATCCAGCAGGACATGCTGACGCCCTCCTTCCTCCCTCTCCTTAACTTGTGTGTGTGTCTTTAAGTCTGTGTTTCGTGGAAGGATCCTGACCTCTGAATTCAGGAAATTTTAGGAAAACACTGAATAGACTTCCGGGGATCTGTGAACACCGCAAGTCACATATAAAATCTTGCATCCATTTCAAATAAGTAGCTTCCGGGAAGAGGGACCACTTCTTTCACCAGGTTCTCAAGGGGAACTTTACCTTCACGGGTTAAGAACTCTCTGCACTAAATTGTGAGCTCTTTGAATGCAGACACGATCACATTACGTTTTGTTCCTTAGTTCCTAGGGCTTGTGAACACTAAATGATTAGCTAATGGTTGAATAAATGAGGGAATGAAATAACTCATTTAAAAAGAATTTATTGCTATGGGTAAGAACCAGTGTTGCCTGTAGCTATGATTAAAATAGACCTGGTTGCTGCTTTCATTGGGAAAATAATCTGCCAAGGGAGACAGGCATGAAACAATTAATCATGCAATTGCTATTTCATTGCAATAGTGGGAAGGCCTGTAAGGCAGAAGGACAGGGTGCTAGCAGAGGGCTTTGATCCAGTCTGCTAGTGGGGGTCTGAGGTCAGAGAAGGCTCCTCTGAGGTCTTAATGCTCATAAAGTAAAAGAATAATAACTAAGGAATATTACCAAGAGCGATAACTACAGTTACCATCCATCAGTATGTTACAGGGTTAGCTAGGAGACAGCATTAATTTATACATAAAGAATACAAATCTTGACTTAAGAGATCCCTTTGATTGATGAAGGAGATTTGCTAGTGAAGGCAAATGTTCCTCCTTGATGAGATCATTTAGCTTGGACATTTCACCAGGAAGTACCATGGAAGAGTGTAACCCTGAAATTTTATGAAACTCCTTTTTTAAAAAAATCTGCCCCCAACTTTCTAATAGTGTAAGGCCAGCTCTGGATACTTAAGATCAAGCCCCTAGGGCAGCATGTCTGCCAGGCTCAGTGTCCCAGAAGGGGTTCTGAGTCTGGCCTCAGTCCTCTGACCACCCCCCGCCCCACTGCCCCCAGCATCCCATTTCTACCTCTGCCCTCTGGCTGGAGGGTCAGCTCACCTGCTGCATCTCCCAGACTCACGGGAGCTTCCCCATCCCAGCCCCCCATCCGACAGGTCTGTGTCAGAGGCCCTGGCCGGCTCAGGCCCCTCCTCGGTGCCCTGACTCACTGGGACTCTGCACGGTCCCACCCCTCCAGGTTCTCCTGGGGAAGCCAGACTCCACACCATGTGTCAGCATCTGAGATGGGCCTGAACCCATGGCTCCTGCATCGCCAGGTCCTGCCGTGTGGCTGCAGGTCTTGTTGGAATGACCACAGCCTGCTGTTCCTCATCCACAGCTGCAGAGACCCATCCCCTGAGTTATGCCGAGCAGAAAATTGGGGCTCCTCAGACACACACAAAACTTCTAACTAAAATAGGCCTCAGTGCTGGGGCCTGAACTGTACCCCCCCCACAAGGTTCATCTGTTGATGCCCTCACCCACAATGGGACTGTATTTGGAATAGGGCCTTTCAGGAGGTAATTAAGGGCTGCCTTAGTCTGTCTGGGTGGCTTACGAACAACAGACATTTATTTCTCACAGTTCTGGACACTGGAAGTCAGAGATCAAGGCGCAGGCATTTTCAGTGTCTGCTGAAAACCATCTTCTGGTTCACGGCCAGCCATCTGTCACCATGTCCTCACTGGCAGTGAGGCAGGGACCTCTCTGCAGTCTCTGTTGTAAGGGCACTGACCCTGTAACAGGGAAGAACCAAATTAGACTACATGTTGGATCTGTTTCTTTTGCTTTCCGCTGTTTTTGTTCACTAAAAGGATACTGTCTATACATAATGACCTGCCTCAGGGAACCCTGTCCCTCTTCCTGAATGTTAACCCAAACTGCTTTTGTTCAGGGAAACATCCGGACCCTGCCCACCTGCGGATGGCTGCAAGAAAGAAGAAATTAACACATCACCTCCCCGAGGCTGGCCACTCCAGGTGATATTTGCAAAACTTATGGTCTTTTACTTTACTTCCTCATCTCCCCCTCTCTGTGCTATAAAAGAAACTGGCATCCAAACCCTGAGAAGATGGTTATTTTGAGACTTTAGTCTGCCATCTGCTCAGTCTGCCGCCTTTCCGAAAAAAGTCGTATTCATTGCCTCAACACCTTGTCTCCGATTTATTTGTTGTGAGGTGAGCAGAGCAGCATCGACTTGGTAACAAATTTGGCGAGCCAGCCAGGAACCTTGCTGCTCGTGGATAGCTGGCCCCAGTGAGGGAACATTGGGGCAAGGCCCTAGCAGCTGCCAGGACCATTTGTCCTGAGGATCTTCCCTTCAAAATTCCCTGAAGCAGCACTGGCTACCCCAGCGCTTGGCAGCTGAAGCAAGGAACCGACCAACTTTTGCAAGTCCTCGGACTCGATTTTGTAGGGTAAGTCTACCCAATTTGGTAACCGGTTCGTTTGTTTTGGTCTTGGTCTTGTTTTGGTTTTGTGTATCCTTTTGTGTTGCGAGTTGACGGATTCGACTTTGTAGGGTAAGTCACTCTGGCGTGCATACTGGGAACATATTCCCCTCTCAATTTGGGCTTTTTCTTTACGGGATAAGCCAGTTTGTTTGATTGGGGTACACTGTTCCAACAGGTACCAGGTACAATTCCTCCAGGGGGGAATCGTTGTTGGACTCTATCCGATTTGGAGACAGTTCGTTGGGATCTAGTTCGTTGGTTTTGTAGGGTAAGTCTACCCAATTCGGGAATCGGCTTGTTGGTTTTCATCTTGGTTTTGTGTGCATCAATGCCAGAGTTTGTTTGGACCTTTTGTGTTGGAATTTGTTTGCGCCTTTTGTGTTTTGGTGTTATCAAACTTATAAAAATGGGAAATACTCCATCTATCCTGAAGGAGAGCCCTTTGGGACGTATATTAGATAAATGGGTGAAACATAGCCATGAGCCTATGACTAAGAAAGACATGATGTACTATTGTAATAGGGTGTGGGCCCAATATTTAAGATCATAAGAGCAATGGCCCCTGAATGGCTCACTCAATTATTACATGATCTCACTGAAGTGTTTTGCAAAAGAGCAGGCTGCACTGGCAGTTGTTCCAACTGCCCCCCCCCCCACCCCATGCTGCCATCATATTCACTGCCTCCTGTTTCCCCTACCCATGGGGATCAAATAGAAGTTTCTATGTCAACCTCCAGAGCACAGGAGCCTGATTTAGTATCACCATCTAAGACCCGACAGGACACACAATTTGGACCAAGAGCCACTTCTGCAGCAGGGCAATTTCCCTTGTGCCAACATCCTATAAGAGGTCAGGGGGCTCCCTTGGACTTGAGGCATCCGATTCTAATTTCCCCACAGGAGCCCCAGGTAACTTTGACAGTGGGGAACAAGTTGACTGATTACCTTCCCTATTTATCTTAAGAGGCTTGTACATATTAAACAAAGGGGAAACAAAGTCATGCTAGGAAAAACTTGCCTGTATCTTTGAGATGCAAATGTCCTACCTGGTCTTCTCAGGAACCCTCATCTCTTCCATCTTTTTAAAATGCAATCTTTAAAAAGAGGGTAAGGTAATTTAGAAATTGACTTGTCAAGGATAAATAGAAAACCTAAGTGTCTTTTCTGTAAAACTTCAGCCATCTAGACAAGTGAGCTTGATTTGTTCCATCTGCCAGAAACCTAATCTTAATTCAACCTCTTTTTGTAAACTGATGGGCTTTACACTGCTGTACCTGACTCAGGGCTGAAATTTCGAAATGGAAACTGTGATGTCTCTGTTTGTCTCCTTGTACGAGTCTTTGTATTTGTATAACATTGCTGAGGTTGATTTGTGGATTAACTCTATTTCACTGGCTTAAAGAAAAGTAAGCACTCACAAACTAAACAATTCTAAATATAAGAAAAATTAAGCTAAATGAGTTTCAGGTTCACATGAACTGAGACATATTCAGTATTACTGTTTGTTAATCCAATTAATGTAGACATGTCATTAGAGTCATCAGCATTAAGTATAATACTTTTATTGTGCCTAGGTTTTATATAAGCTAAATAAAATCTTGTTATGTCTCTTGCAAATTTGTCAGCAAGGAAAGTAACTTGATGTGAAGAAACTTTTAAGGAAAGAAAATGCAAATGAAATAAGAGCTTTAGGTGAACTTTTAAAAATAATTATCTTTTAGGAATGTCTATCTAAAATTAATCTCTCCAGATATTCAACAACTTGAAAGTTAGAATAGTGCTAAAATAAGTTAAGTGATGGAAGGTTTATGGAAAGTGAACCCCAAGAAAAGAGTTTTGTACATGGTCAGGATTCACTACGTTTAAAGTAAGTTTAACTGAGTAAATAAATTTTAAAAGCAAGTTGGTACAAAACTTGAATTTGGCTTTTCTCTCTGTTAAGATGACAAGGTTTCTTAAGATTGTGAACTGCCTTTGATAACAAATTTTAAGTTTCTCTACCTTTTAAGTGATCTGGTTCTGTATTTGCCTTTGAAATCTTTTATTGTTACTTCGGCTAAGTGAATAACTATTGTTTCACAGTGACCTGTCATCCTATCTGACTGTTTTAGACCTTTTTGATATTTTTTTGACAAAACTTCCCAAATCAAATTATAATAAAGTTCCTTTGACCTCTGGCTAACTCTGGGATGCTTCAAAGGGCCCCTGAAACACCCTAAAGAGAGATATTAACTAATTAGGTTCACTTGGTATGTTAAATTACATGGGAAGTGTTGTCAAATAAGTAATAAATCTTCTTAGGTTATATTTTATGGCAAATGATACAGGTATTCTAGAGATTATATGGAGTTCCTAAAATTTGGTATGTCCTGGTAAAATGTATCAGTCATAATTCTAGTTATTATCTGAAAGTGTTACATGTCACAACAGTAACCAAATTACTTTGTCAATTGCATGGTAATCAGATTTAAATGTGCCTTCTTAAGTCTTTTGTCATTATAGACAGTTATGGTTTCACTCTGATGCCTTGGCAAAAATGCTTCCTCTCCAAGAAGATTTACAGAAAGGACCTCTAGATAAATACAAGTTTCTGGCTTTCAGACCATAATGCTGAACTGGGTAAGAAACTGAAGAATTCTAATAGGAAACCTGATGGCTTCATAAAGCTGTTAACAAGAACGATTAGTTACATAGAACTGAGTAAAGTGGTGAATATGGTCATAATTTTTATGGTTTCTATCTGAAAAATGACTGGGTAAATCTGTGTTTTCTAGGTGTAAGGAAAACCTTCCCCTTAAGCTAATTATGGCTTACAATAATTTGGTAAATTATACCTTTGTAAGCCAGATTGTTTGTACTTTGTCATCTCCCTGCTGCACTATGTCTTTGTCAATGTTACTAGCTGCATTACTTCTATCCTGTCTATGTTATAAGATTGTTGCCTCTTACAGTACCCAGTGTGTAACCAGGCTTCCAACAAAACTTCTATGGCTAAACACCTTGAGGAAGTAGATCACATTTATAACATAAGATAATTGTAATAGTGTGATTCTAGCTATGGGAAGAAGCAACAAGGGAAAATGTCTCCTGGATCATAATTAGATAGAGGATCCAGAGAATGTTTAATTATCAGTAGGGCCTAATCCAAAGTGTAGCACCTGGAGTGACATATCAAGAATTTTCGCCTGACCTGGGATGAGCCTCCCAGCGCTGTGGGACAAAATTTGATCCTGAAATGTCTCCCAAATATTGGTCAAAACCCTGACCAAGAGGAGAGGATATGAGAAATGGAATATTTCCTGCCACATCAGTCATTAGCGATTTCAGCCCTCCAACGTGGGCCTGTGAGCCCTGAGGAAACTCAGGATATGAGAATACAGGATACAGGCCCCAGATAGCTGAGGTGCATATCAAGAGAGTGATTTCAGTGAGCCCAGACTCCTGCGTTTTCCCATACAGAGAAAAATGCTGAATTCGTTAACTTGAGATGCTGCCTTCCAGGCTTGAAGCCCTCAAAATTCTCACTGAATAGATCATAACTCTCAACTTGTAGGTTGTGAGTTTTTTTTGTTTTTTTTAAGGCTACAGGTGTAAAGGAGATACTTTCCAGAGAGGAACAGAACACTGGCACCGATGGCGGACACTCCCAGAGAGATCCACCTGGCGAAGCAATTAGAAGGGCCGTCACCTCTTTTTCCACAAGACTGTGGAAAGGACATTGACAGTGGGGAATTGTAACAGGGAAGAGCGAAATCTGACTACGTGTTGGATCTGTTTCTTCTACTTTAACCTTTGCTTTCCGCTGCTTTTGTTCACTAAAACGATACTGTCTATACATAATGGCCTGCCTCAGGGAACCCTGCCCCTCTGCCTGAATGTTAAACCAAAGTGCCTTTGTTCAGCGGAAACATCCGGACCCTGCCCACCTGCGGATGGCTGCAAGAAAGAAGAAATTAACACATCCCCTCCCCGAGGCTGGCCATTCCAGGTGATATTTGCAAAATGTATGGCCTTTTTACTTTACTTCCCCATCTCCCCCTCTCTGTGCTATGAAAGAAATTGGCATCCAAACCCTGAGAAGATGGTTATTTTGAGACTTTAGTCTGACATCTTCAAGGTCTGCGGCTTTCGCAATAAAGTCATATTCATGCCTCAACACCTCGTCTCCGATTTATTGGCCTGTTGTGAGGTGAGCAGAGTGAGCTTGGACTCGGTAACAACCCCATTCCCCAGGGCTCTACGCTCTAGACCTGATCACCTCCAAAGCCGCCCCCCCCGGCCCCCGCCGTCATACCATCATACTGGGGGTTAGGATTTCAACATATGAATCTGGGGGGAGACAAACACCCAGTGTATAGCAAGGGTGGGGTCCTAATCCTACAGGACTGGTGTCCTTGTAAAGAGAGGAAGGGACACCAGTGATCTCTCTCTCTCTTTTTCCTCTGTCCCTGTGTGCACACAGGAGAAAGGTCCATGTGAGGACAGAAAGAAGGCCGCCATCCACAAGCCAGGACTAGCTCTCACCAGAAACCAACCTGACGGCACCCGGGTCTTGGATCCCTAGGCTCCAGAACTGCTAGATTTTGTTCGGCCGCCCCCCACCCACCCTGTGGACTAACACAAAAGGACTACCACTTTCTTCTTCCTACAACCGAGTCACAAAGCGACGTGTTTGCTGGATAATACCACGCAGCCCGCTGAACACGCGAGTTGAGTTGGGAAGAGAAGTGTCACCATGAGATCAAAAGCATAAAGACCATGGACCTCACTCGTCACTCTGCCATCACTCGCAGACATCCAGACCCCTAAGACCTCTCCCGTCTGCTGGCCAAAGCTCCCTTTCAGGG